>NC_091118.1:144344240-144491740 GCF_040183065.1 Periplaneta americana
CAATCACATCAAGGATAAGAAATGCAAAGAGTGTTGTAAAATGTACCTATGTTGGTAATCTTCAACATTTGGATTTTTATGTCAAACATATTATTTCATCATGTAAACTTCATCGACAAAATTTTGCAGGAAATCCCACACAATGCTCTAGAATATTATGCCGATTAATGGATAATGTTTTGCAACTCGGCCTGTGTTAGGTAAAATTGACCAATTTACATTTTATTTGCAGACAGATCATCACTATAGACGAGAGTTAAAATGTCCAAAATTAATTTTGAAACATTTCGATTAACTCTTTTTTTAATATGAAAGTAATTTAATAAATATGCTGATGGTGTAAACCAAAATTATATATTAACCTTTTGAAACTTTTAGACAAAAAATATACACCTTTCCGTTATTCCTAAAAGTTTGATAGTAAATAAGTCACACTTTTTATTGCTAGACTTTGTCATAAAAATTTATTTGAATGCTATTACCATAACTTACGGATGAAGTTCATACTCAGTATTATACCATTAGAATTATAATAACACTATGATGTATTTTAAAGGAAGCAAATTCAGAAAAACATAAAAAAATAATTTTATATGTTATCTTTACATGATTTACAGAGAATTTTTTCTGCCGTTATCATACTTTGTTTTACATTTTAATATTTATTTTCTGCATTCAAAGATATTCTCCAATTATGAGATGAAAATAAGGGTTTGCTTTAGAAGCAAAATCGGATTATGATGCAACAATTGCAGTCATCTTGCATCATCTATGGTGAAAAGTTATAGTACCAAGGAATCCATGCTATACATATTTCTAATCAATGTGTTGAAAGACTGCAGGTATATTTTTTAGTTACATGCTTCGGGATGTACTATGTGCAGTTATAACAATAATTTATTTAAATTTATAATTAATTATAGATGCGTGGGTATAAGAAAACTATGAACTAGGTGTTACTACAGTTATGTAAAATACTATTAAGATCATGATTTTTCTAACAGTTAATGTTTTTGATACTAATAGTAGGTCTACCAAAAGACAAAATGAAACTGCGAAAGAAAAAAAAAACAGTAGCAAAGGTTATGTTATTGAAGTAATGCTAGGTATATGTTTTCTTATTTTGTTGCAGATATCAAAAGCCTAACGCAGAAAAGATAATACACACAAAAGGAAGAGGTTATAATGTTGTTACGTAATTTCACACAATTACACGGATGTTTTACCTCTTGTACAAAATAAACATACAATATTTACAATACTCACAACTGTTGCAAATATTTTCGCATGCAACATGCATGAGTGGAAGACCCAGTAAATTGCCAAGATCATCTTTGGTGTCCAAGTACCATGTAGATTTTTATTAATTTAATTTTTTTGGAAATATAGTCCACCTTCTTTAGGCAGAAACCATCACTTACCTCACATCAAATTTATATTCATTTTAGGGAATAATTATTATGGCAGTCTTACATAACTTTTCTTTACTGGTGTTGAGTACTTTTTTTTTTAATTGGACATACATTGTATCCTAATGGCCCAAATTTATCATGCAATAAATTACAGCATCTCACTCTTGGGCCTATTTAAATAAATTCCTCTACAAACAGTACTTAATTTTTAATTTCTAAATGCTATATTATAATGGAATTTACTAAAATTAGCTATCAATTATCTCTATCTTTTAACTTATATATTTTCTTTTTAATCTATTTCTCTGCCAAACAAAAAAGGAACAATTGATATATTTAAATGATATATATGTGTATACCCAAATATTGTAGAGGTTTCTTTGGGATTATTTTAGTTATCACTACAGTGTCTATGACATGAACCCTTGAAAACATGAGATGTGGGGACAAACATGCACTAAAATTTCGAAACATGCAATTATAATTGAATAAATTCAAAGAAATCTACTTCCTTCTTGAGATAAATATATGTTTTTCGTTTGTTTACACACTTACTGTAGGTTTTCACAGTCTACTTTAAAGGTATAGCACCAAATGCAGCAGTAAAAGTGAAGAAAATCCATCACTTCTCATGCTTTCACAGGCTCTGGTACAAAACACAGATTTACTTTACAAAACACTTCCCTACGCGGAAGTAAACATTTATTGCTGTCCCTCTTCAGTCATCTGCGGACAGTTTAATGAAAAATTCGCTTTTTTAAACTATATACCTGCTTGGGAATGTCACTTCCCTGTCAGGGATGTTGGCATATAAAGGGGGACACAACCCTCCATTTCATTCATCCAACTAGAGACAAATTATCACTCCTTTAAGGCTTTTCTTCAGGGAGGATCTGTTACTTCTTTAGCCCGAATGGCCCTTAATAAATGGCTTCTGAGTTCAGATTCTGAACTGCGCCATAGAGCTACAAGTTCTTCTTTATTTAAACGGTCCAATGGAGATTCGCCATTACTACCATTTCGTGGTTGGCAAAATGGCGGAGGTGGTGGAGGAGGAATGTCATCGAATACTTCGTCACATTCGTGCGATGATTCTCTGCGGCGGCGATGATGTCTGTTGTGTCGCTGGCGATTGGGACTTATAGCTGATGATACGTCGGGAATTGATGATGAAGTTGCTAGAGAGGATTGATCTTGCGAAGGTAAATCTGATCTAACGGGATGACTTTGGTGTCTTCTTCTCACTGGACTCCTAGATGAGGATGATGATGAAGAATTCTCGTGTCTTTGCACTGGGACGAGAAATTCTTTGGTTGAAGACTGGGAGGAAGATGTTGGTGATACTATCTGATGCTGTGGAGTGTATACAGTTTCTAAACGTGGTTGATGACTTTGTCGTCGCCTGAATTGTTGTCGTTTTAAAGAACTGTACGGACTGGGAGAAGACCCTGAAACGTTTATTTGTTCTTGTGAAGATACTGGCTCACGGCTCCTTGGAGCTGTCTTAATATTCACGGAGTGATCTGAAGTCTTCTCGGGAGTTGAATCACAACAGGTGACGTTCACTTCAATTATAGACTCGTACGGCAATGTAAAATCAGATCGTTTTAGTTTCTGGTGATGCACAATCGTTCCTTCATGTTCAGGTGCTGGCTTTATTTCGTCTTCTTGCGAGACACCTCTACTGTTTTCGAGACTACGGCTCCTCCCAGAGGTAGAATTGAGATCGTTATGCTGGATCACATCGACCTGGATTTCGGTTGGACTGGGTGTTCTTAACCTAGGCCTGCTTTGCACAGCTTCCTTAGCATTTGTATCTGAACGCACTCTGTCTCTGTATTTTGGAATTGTAGAAACATTAGATATCCCCTCTGAGGGACTAGGAAAATTTAAATTTATCATAGAAGGAATCGGACTCCTTGAGCGAGATCTAGATAGTCTCCGAGACCCAGAACTGACATCTGTACTGCTTAAGCTTCCTAACCTAAAACCAATTGTATTTAATCTTTCCTGAACAGAACTTACCTCTAATCGACGTACACCTATCTCATGCTTTTTCGAGGAACTTACATTTGTGTTGCTAGAACTTCCCAATCTTGGAATAGTATTTAAATTAGAACCACTAGCACGTGCTTCTGGCAACCTTACATCGAGATGCGATCTTCCTTGCTGGAATCTCAGATCTAAAGTACTTAATTTATCTTGCTTTGCACTCACATCCAGATTGCTAAATCTTCTAGAATTTATATCAGGCGGACTGCTACAGCCACCGGAATCTTTACTGAGACGTCTTCCCACGGCATTTGAAGGACATTCTAACCTCGATCTTAATGGACTGAAGATCATGTCGGAGCTGAACCTCCTGCGGCTGTTGGGGCTATTGGACTTGGACTTCCTACTGCCACCTGGACTAAATATATCTTTATAGAACTTCCTAGCTTCTAGTGCTCGTGGGCTTCTTGCTTTCCCTATTTTTCTCGGAGAAGTCTTTTGAGTGGGACTTTTCAATCCTATTAATGGACTCAAGATATTTCTGCTGGACCTGCGATCTGGTTTCAGAAGAGCAGCTGATGGTTGTGGCTCTGTGTCAGGACCTTCCTCCTGGAGAGCCGTTTGGTCACGCTCCTCTTGTTGAACTCTGTAAAATATTAGATCTTAGATGAAGTTTTATTAAAGCAATCTTCATAACTGTAACAAATTTCAGATTCCTGCTATATGCCTAGTAAGTTTTTGTTCTCACCCACCTCCAAGCAAGGAAATTTTTAAATGCAAATGTAATTTCGGATCTAACAACCACGAATATTATCAAGGCTATGAAATATTATAACAATGAAAACGCTTATTACTCATTATAAAACCTAACTCTTTGCAGTGTGATGCCACTTTTTACGTGATAATAATAAAGGAAATAAATAGAAAATTATTCAATTCAATGTAACAAAACACTCAAAAAAGATTTTCTTTTAGATAATAATAATAATAATAATAATAATAATAATAATAATAATAATAATAATAATAATAATAATAATAATAGTAATAAACAAGTACCGGTATGCAGGTGTTGGTCCAAATGCATTATTACAGCATGGAATAGAATTAAGAATGAGTCAATTATGAAGGACTTAAAAAAATGTGTGTTTCTAATAACATGGATTACAGAGAGGATGGAATTCTGAGGGAGAGTTACCAGTCTGAAGAGGATTGAGTTTCAGTTAAGATGATGGCAAAGATAAAAAGAAGAAGACGACTGAGAGTGATAATAATCAGAAGAGGATGTTGTTAAAAACTGGAACTGAGAACTTTAAAACAGGTTTACACTTAATAGCTTTTTTTTTTCGTTTCTATAACATTTTTAAATTATCTGTATTAATATTTATTAACTACGAATGGGTTTTCATCTAGTAACAGTTATAGATAACAAAAAAGATATACAAAATAAAAAAGATAAATAAACGAAAAAGAAAAAAATAAAGTAAACAAATAAATACATCTAAGAATAAAAATACGCTACAAATCTAAACACCTATCAATACCTACCTACAAATCTAAATATTTAACAAATTTAAATAGAAAACTTTGCTGTCGTGGCCCATATATTAAGGTGTTTGTCTGGTATGACTGAGAAAGACCATAAAAATTTCAGCCAGGATTGCCGGTCTCGGGAGATCGAACCCCAGACCTCCCAAGGCACTCGGTCTCCAGGATTATCACGCTTGGTAGATCTTAATACATATGTACATAAATCAGATTCAAAATATTAGCCATACATGTATAAATTGTATTATAATAATATACCAGGTGAATCTTTTCATCCTGCGGATTGAGAAATTGTGCAGTACCGGCATTTTACAGACTATACCATAAACACAGTCCCCTGCGTCATATAACTTCCGGCCGAATTGACTGCTACGTACCGCTCGGCATGACATGACCTGGTGTTTCACTAGTGCAGGTATGTATGCGCTGGCCTTTAGCGGTGAAGGTTTTACATTCAAGAACTGACACCCATGTAGTTTTTATTTAGGGTAATTTAACGGATAATTTGGCATGGAAGAGATTAATGATAGTTCTTCTGCTACATGTTTTAATGTAATTAGTTTAATTATGTAAATTTCAATTAAATCACAAATTGTTATTAGAATCTGTTTTATTGATCATAAGAAATAAATGCAAATAACATTGCATTAATGAGAAATGACAAACATAGCATTAAATGATATTTTACTCTTTGTAGATATTCTGATATACAGAAGAAAAATAAGAAACATTTCCGAGGCTCTACAAATGCAGCCATGAAGACATATAATCACACTAGATATGACAAACATAAGGCATCCTACTGGAATATCACACAGATAAACTCTTACTTAAGTTTACCTGTTTCCTCCATATAGTTGTAATAGATGTTCGAACTGGCCACCCTGCTGGCAGATGCATGTTCGGAGTCTAACCATCATCGCCAGCCTAACCCGTTGCAACATGGCCGATGATGTCACGGCAAGCTAAGATGATGCGTACCCTGAGCTGTTGAGGAGTCATTGGCCGCTCCTGGTACACGATATTTTTAAGGTAGCCAAAGAAGAAGAAGGGGGTTAGATCAGGTGAGCGTGCTGCCCGGTCTATTGGTCAATACCATCTGATCCACTCCTCTGCTCTGGATAGATGTCATTTAGATGATCTGTTATGCGATGGGCCGAATGAGGTGGTGCACCATCTTGTTGGTACCACATAGTTATTCGGGTCTGTAATGGTTCCTCAGCCAGTAGAATGGGCAGCTCGTGTTGTAGAAAGTGAACGTAGCGAGCTCCAGTGAGTTGGCCATAAAAAAATGGTCCTATTAGATGGTCACCAAGTATACGAGCTCAAACGTTGAAGCCCCATCAGATCTGGAAGGCCGCCTCTCGCATCCAATGTGGGTTTACAGTGTTGTGGCGATTTACTTGGCCTATGTTGTGGAATACTGTTTTATTTGTGATTAACAAAATTGCTAAAAAGTTCGGATCTTGATGAGTTTGTCATATGACCCACCTAGCAAACGCCACTCTCCGTTCATGATCCGCCATCAATAGCTCCTGGATGAAACTTTGCATTATGTAGTATTCTCCACGTGGAAGATTGGCTGATATTGAAATGCCTGTGAATATCCTTCGTACCATAATGCTGAATGACGTAGTCAGTCACATGATCCGTCATTGCTTGGTGATCTCTTTGTGGATGAGGTGTCTTGTGTACCGTTCCTGTCTCTAGAAGGAGGTTCGCAACTCGTACAATCATGTAATCTGTAGGAATTCGTCTCTCTGGAAACCTCTGTTGGTATACATGACGTGCCTGTGTTGCATTCTGCTGTGCCTCCATGTATACTAAATGCATGTCCAGACACTCTCTATTGGTAAATATCTTGCCACTCTGAGCACGAGTGGCTGGAACTACCTATTTACAGGCAAATTCAATGTCTAGAATGTTCTACGCATTCGGACAGAAAACATGCTTTTCTAGAACTTTCTCGAAACACAGGTAGATTATGAAAAAAAAGTATTTATCCAGAGCTGTGATTTGAATCCGAACCTGCACCAGGACAATCCAGCATGTTAACCATTGCGCTATCACAGCACATTAACACAGGTCAACATCGAATTCTGATCGGATGGGCTGGTGAATGCGATGTGAGTACCTGCATTTCGCATTGTCCGTAAAATGCAGGTTTGCCTAGTTACCAATCCGCAGGATGAGAAGATTCACCCTATATATATTTTCATTCTTGGATACATTCTTTTAATACTTATATAATCACGGATAAACGTTACTGAACAAGTAATAACTGCAAATCAAGCTTTCAGGTATAACTCCCTGTAAAGTTGATTTGAATAATTTAACCTTTGGTTAAACATACCAATGCTCTATCAACTGAGCTACCCGGGAACTTTACCAGACACCGAACCAATTTTTCCCTCTATATCCACAGACCTCAAAGTGTGGATTATACCTGAAAGCTTGATTTGCATAATACACGTCACTGTTCGAGAACAGAAAACCACAATTTATGTCACACAGAGTTAGTGTGCACTCAATGTTGGTTGCTTGATGGTTGTCAGCCCACTTTGAAGTCTGTGGATATAGAGGGAAAAACTGGATTTGTATCTGGTAGAGTTCCAGGTTAGCTCAGTTGGTAGAGTATTGGTACATTTAACCAAAGGTCCCGGGTTCGATGCCCGGCCCCGGAACAATTTTTCCCTCGAAATTATTCAAGTAATAACTGCTTCATTATGTTAATATTATAAATTCAGAGAATGACGCAAACCACGTCGAAATTAGTCAGTCAGGTGATTTACTATCAGAGTTTATAATATTAACACACTGAAGCAGTTATTACTTGTTCAATAACGTTTATTAGTGATTATAATTATTTGTATTTTTCCACACAAGACAGGCATGTCAAACTCAAAATCCCGACTGGGCCAAATAATCTGGGTGTAAGATCATGTGGGCTACAAAGAAAAGAAATACTCCTGTAATGTTATCTGTAATGTATTAGCAATATTTATTTATAGAAATACATATAGAGGAAAAACAATTGCTTGTATACATCTGAAGTCTAAATAGTGTAATATGTAACTAGCCAGCGATGTATGCATTGGAGGGGGAAAGGAACTAACCACCCTAATCAATTATCTCCTGACTTAGTTGCCTCATGAGTGATGCCTTATTGGTATCACTTATGAAGTTCAAACCTGTCTTCGGACAGCTGACTAAACAACATAGGCCTATGTTTGCTAATAATAAAAAACAACAATAACACAGATTAATGTTTTCTTCTGGATATCTGACAACTCTTCTGTCACGAAACAACTCGTAATTCAAAATCGCTACACTACGCGCCATTTTCACGTTTAATTTACGAACACCCTGAGTGTTTTCCTATAATAAGTTGGGACTGCATAGATATGAGTCAGAGGCCACATGCTGGTCGTGGGCCTCGAGTTTGACACACCTGATATAGAATATCTGAATACTTCACGTCGTATTATATTCGAGCTCGATTTTGTTTTTTGTATATACAATGACGTAAGGAATACATGGAATCAAATACGGATTTTAAGGTGACATCTAGAATAATTCAGAATGTACCGGTATTAGACTTAATGCTAAATAGTAGCACATATATTTTTTTTTTTATATGCCATCGCTGTAATTGTCTAGATAGACTATGCAAAAATAGGGAATTAATTTTATGTAACATACCTTCTGGAAATAACATTCTTATAAATTCAGTGAAAACAGCATACCTCCGGATTTCCTGAATCATCTCGAAAAACTGCGCTTTACTTTTCCTTCTGCGACGTTGTTCATGTTCCTTCTGAAACAATGGGTACCATATCACAGACTGATATTATAATGTGATTTAAAATACATTTCATGGAATATGCCAAGTAACATTAATTTAATTAATACAGTTTATTATTTGTTTTATATTTTATATTTATTTCCATTAAATGTATAAATATTTAGATGGGTGAGCTCTTACATTTAATTTTATAATTATCTTTTTATAAGAACATGCACATCCTTTTTTGGAGAACTGTTTATCTTGCTGCATAGAAGTGAATAGTGAATACTTTACGTACCCTCTTTACACTTTTCTGGAAAAGGCTTGTTATCTGACCCTGCCTAATTGTGTGCACCAATTCTCTTGCAGCATGATGAGGCGATACCAGCTCAACACAGTTGATAAACCGATATAATTTCTGAAACAAAACAATTCCAACTATTACAATAACAAAATGTGCTAGAAATTATTCGTGGAAAGTAGGAATCGGACTTCCAGGTTTTAGCTCATTATTTTCCTCGGTTCTTAATTCTAGAATATCAACGCAATTTTCCGTTTCACGTTACCTGGAGTCAAATATTTGATTCCCATGAAATATAAATTGGTTAAATGATAATTTCGATCTGAAAGGGCTAAACTGGTATGTATTTTGAAATAAATAAGAAAAATGAAAATTTTCTCGAATTCAGTAAACGGACATTTTGAAAATATATTCTGCAATACTAAAATGTGAATCTTTTCATAAGTAACATAACTGTTAAGTCAGCTATATTTAAATTAAAGCAATATATTTGTATATTGTGTTGCTTTGGCATTGTTTTACATGCTGAAAAGGATTCGAACACTCAGGCCGTACATATTCCATTGTTGCACAAAATTGTGAACCAACAGCTAAAGAAATACAATAAAGTTTTATAAAGCTATGGCAATACTCATATTTATTTATAGTTCAGAAATTTGGACTTTAATTATAAAAAATAACAAAAACAAACATTGACACAACACAGATGAGATTTAAAAAAAAAAGTAATAACTTATGCTACAAAAGAAAGGACCAGATGACAAATACAAAAATGAGAAAGAAACTAAATATCATCAGTTTAAGTCATAAAGTAATCATCCATTACAGTTATGACTACAAAGAATACATAAACAGGTTAGAAGATGTTCAGATAACAAAGAAGATCCTTTTATACCACCCAAAATGAGAAAGAGATGTAGGGAACCACAATTCTGATGGACATAGTAGTTTCAGGTTTTCCAAAATGACGGAACAGGCCAGAATTGGCCTAATCCATAAAGAAAAAGAAGAAGTTAATGATGACATGAAAATGCTACAAGCGTAGCCTGTGCTTCTAGATTAGGGAAGGTTCTTCTAGGTAACCTTGAATTTGCAAAGATGAAAGACATGTGTATTTCATAGAGAAACTCGGTGAAGACTAGTGCAAACAATGAATTATGACGTTGTGACATCTTGTGTTGTGGAAGGAAATTAGCTCTGCCTGACAGAATCTGCTGAGAATCACAAAAAGATTCAACAGAAAGCCAGTAACTTACTGTTTACCTTCAAATTAGAGAAAACATCCATCCACTGATTTCAAATTTAGGACACTATGATCCTCAAAACATTCAAGTACAAAATATCTAAACAAATTTTAAGAACAACTCAAGATCAATAAAAACATCTGGTATCATGACTACTTCATTGGATTACAGTGAAGTGATATCATATCGTGATCTTCTCATCTGAGTGTACTTCACAGGGTAAGTGAGAGCTCGAAACTGTGTCCTACCATCACTGAAGAGAGTGACATAATATCCTGAGAAACAAGAGAAAATGTTTTACCCCAGTTTCAATTGTGCCTAATCATTTACAACAACGAATTAAAAATATAAATTCTTTTTAAGTTTAGTTTTTATAGTTTATGCTAGTTTATGAACTTTTATTAAAGCATATTTTTCTAATACAATATTATGAAAGATTAATATTGTGCTTTAAGAACATAAAAGAACTACTTCCATTATCAAAAATCCTAAAACAATATTTGTAAAAAAAATATTGACGTGAAGCCATTTGCACCTTTGCCTACTTTTTGACAATTAAGATAAAAAAACCATGTACTGAGGCTGGGACACTCATTAGATTGGATTATGTCAGCTCTGTATAATAGAAAGACATATGAGTATAGAAGTAGGCAGAATGGATGAATTGATATTAGAGGAGAAAAATTCGCTCTGGCGCCGGGGATCGAACCCAGGTTCTTGGTTCTACGTACCAAGCACTGTAACCATTGAACTACGCCGAAGTTCAATCCACAGCATCAGATCGAATCCCTCTCCTCCAGTGTTTTTCCCTTTGTGGCTTGACTCCCAAGTTCGACATGTATGTTGACATTTATATTAAGTCAACTGCCACAAAGGGAAAAACACTGGAGGAGAGGGATTCGATCCAGTGCTGTGGATTGAACTTCGGCGTAGCTCAATGGTTAGAGCGCTTCGTACTTAGAACCAAAGACCCGGGTTCGATCCCTGGCACCGGAGCGAATTTTTCTCCTCTAATATTAATAGTTACCATAACAGATGTATTCTGTAGGACCAAAAAATTAATCTTTACGTAGGATGGATGAAGATGAAGGTGATAATGATGGCAAAATGAACCCAGGATTCCAACCAGGATTCGATCTCAGACGCGCTAGTTTCACAGTCAGGCATGCTGACTACTACTTAAAAGTAGTTGACTTCATAAAACATATAAAAATCAGGAAACAAACACAAATTAAAATGAACATTTTGATTTTATACTGATTTGGGTTAAGATGTAACCAAATTTCTATATTCATATCTTCTACACAACTGATGAATTGTTTATACTTGTAAATTGAATTAATATACTTGCTATATATTGTACAATTTTGTATAGTTCAACTAAAATATGGCTGTAAATCGAATTTATCTGGTTACTATGCACTGCATATTTTTATATAGCTCAAGTGATGAATTGTATATATGCTTGTAAGTTGATATGTACATTATTGTATAGCTCAACTGATGAATTGAAGGGGTGAGAATGAGATAGTCCAAGGCCACATTTTAACAAAATTCTTTTTTTGTGCGAGTTCATTTCTTACACATATGGGAAAGCTACTAGTAAAATATTATAAAAATTATTCAACAAATGACGTAAGTATGTCGAAGAAAATTATGATAGTGCACCTTATAGCACTGGACTCTAAACCTTCAATATGCACCCCTGTAAAATTTTGTCTGTGTGGCTTAGGAATATATCGTTCTCACCCCTTCAATTGTTTATGCTTGCAAATTGAATTAATCTGTATGATATCGATATGTATTATCTACTTTTGTTTACCTCACCAGATTGAATTGTTTACGTTTTTAAATTGAATTAATTTATTTGCTATGTATTATATTTTTTTAGAGCTCAACTGTTGAATAATTGTTTAGGTTTGTAAACTGAATCATTTGCTTGCTATGTACTTATATTTTCGGTAGAGCCACCAGTGTAGCTCAGTCGGCAAACTCGCTTGCCTGCTGATCCAGAGCTATGCTTGGGCTTGAGTTAGATTCCCACCTGGTCGATTACCTGTTGGGTTTTTTCAGAGGTTTTCCTCAACCGTAAGGCAAATACCAGGTAATCTATGGCGAATCCTCGGCATCACTCCATCTCGCCAAACAATTGTAGGGCCTACAGGTAACTCTTTATTTGTTCCACATCTTAAAGCTTCAGTACTAATATAAGTTCGGAAAACGTATTGTGTGTCTTTCACATGCTAAATTTTTACATTACCTCGTTAACATGTTTCAATCTGCCTTGGCGCCTTTTGTTTGTGTTTCCTGTGGGGTGTGTTTGTGTAGTGTAATGTGGAGTCAAAAAGTGTGTGTTCTGAAATTGAGTTGTGTGTTGAGAATTTCATTTGGATGTGTTTTTGTATGTCTGTATATTTCGTATTGTTCTAGTGTGTTTAGTATCTAGCTTTTTGGTTGGATGTGTAGAATTTCCATGTCTGTGTTGATGTCTCTGTAGGCGTGGTTAGCTTTTTTTTATTGGGTTGTTTTACGACGCTGTATCAACATCTCAGGTTATTTAGCGTCTGAATGAAATGAAGTGATAATGTCGGTGAAATGAGTCCGGGGTCCAGCACCGAAAGTTATCCAGCATTTGCTCGTATTGGGTTGAGGGAAAACCCCGGAAAAAACCTCAACCAGGTAACTTGCCCCGACTGGGAATCAAACCCAGGCCACCTGGTTTCGCGGCCAGACGTGCTGACCGTTACTCCACAGGTGTGGACTGTGTGGTTAACATTTGTGATGTGTTCTGCATATGTGGAAGTGTTTTGTAATTTTGTTATGGCTATGATGGGTTCTTTGTAACGTGTTTGAAATGATCTGCCTGTCTGTCCTATGTAGAAGTTGTTACAGGTGTTACATTTGAGTTCGTATATGCCTGTGTGGTTGTATTTGTTTGTTTGTGTTGTTTGTGTGTTGAGATGTTTTTATAGAGTATTATTTGTTCTGTGAAAGACACACAATACGTTTTCCGAAGTGATATAGTGTTAAAAGTTATGTAATCAAGATGTACTAATATAAGACGTATGGAATACAATAAATTAAATGAAATGAAATGTAGGCATTGTGCATTTGAACTGTGTGTTCAAATACAATGTTCCCAACGTTTTAGAACTTACTGTTTTCATCTTCAGGGCCAGGCTGCTGTCTCCTGAAGTCTTGCAGTCTTTTCCAAAGTGTAGATCACAAAAAAGAGATGGCCATGGCCGAAAGAAAGGGGAATATCTTATTCTTACTAGTTCATCTGTCAAGGACAGCCTGGTAGAAGAAGTCCATGCCATAGAATCAAAAAGGCCAAAATAGGAAAACTGCTAGGCTGGAACTGGACTATGGTAGCTATGTTTTTTACACACAGGGAATTGGCCTGACAAAAGTTTTAAACTGGTTGGATTAGCAGTCTAATGACAGGTAGTAGCAGGGAGATACAAATAATCCCTATATGTCATTGGCCTGCTAATCCGACCAGTTTAAAACTCTTGGTGGGATGATTTCTTCTGTATAAAAGACATGCTATAGGCCTAGTCATCCAATGAAAGTAAACAGGTGTTGTTAGGTGACTATGACTCTTCTTGGATTGAAGACTGTGAAGAAGAAGAAGAAGAAGAAGAAGAAGAAGAAGAAGAAGAAGATGATGATGATGATGATGATTCCTTCAAAATTGAAGTTTGTGACTTCATCATTGCTATACCTGCTTTGGTTATCTTGTCTCAGTAGCAATAAAACCAAGTCCCTTCAACTGAGGATGGAGATTATAGAAGGGTTGTAAATTTTGAGGATCCTTTTCAAAACCTTGTTATTGTACAGGCTACTGGTACTCAGTTTCTTGAAAGACAAGCTCAGTGACGGAACTACAGAGTACGAAGAGGGATATTTTGTTATTTTATTTTGTGCTACAGAATGTAACAACTAGTCCCTTCCGCCACTGGATGGATGGATGGCATCGCTCCACTCTCCCATCGCCATAACAACACAGACAAAGTAAGACATATCTTCTTTCTCTCTCTTTTCATAGTGAGACAAGATTCATCACACAGGCTTTAAAACTCATAGAGTGAGAAAAGAGTTTGGTTGCAACTGCAACTTTGTAGCAGTTGTGAAGGAATCGCTTTGTAGTTGTGTTCAAGTGACATTCTATAAGTGATATTTGCTGTCAATCCGAGTTTAGATTACCAATGAAAGTGGCTTTATTGCCACTGCTGGTTTGAGGGCATGGTTTACTTCAATCTTGACCTGTATGAATGCAGCCTTTGCCAGAACTGGTTTTTAGCTAAATATTTGATAAATTAATACGACTAGGTTATATTTCAATCATATACCGGTATTCGTATTTTTCATAAAATGTTGTGTTAGAGTCCTTGCAATTTGTTTTAAAGTTAGGTAATAATAAATTCATATCCATTGATTTCACAATCCAGTCTACTTAACTTCACCAGTTAGGTTAACTGGCCATTTTGGAAATGAGTTAATTATTTCATATTTCACAAAAATTGTAAATACTATGGAGTCATTGCTCCCCACATTGTGTGGACAACACTTTTCAAACTTTACATGAAATTTAATGTAAATAAGTTTAATTATATGCAAAATTTGAGACCAATTTGAAAAAAGTGGTCCAGTTAACCTAATCCTCCTTACTGCGGAATTCAGGATGGTTTTTGTTTCTAGGAGTGTTTCGTTTGCATACTATAGCAACAGTCATATTGATTGCATCTCGGTGCAGAAGAAATTGTATTTTAAAAATAAATTACCCTTGGAACAAAACATTTTTCTCTTACACTAAAAGGTGTTCCTTGTACCAAAAGTATATACAATGCAGAACAATCAGTACTCTCAACAAATAAGCTACCTTTTTCAAAGACTATAAGTAAAATTAAACAAAGCACGTGCATTATTAGGTACCAGTACCGGTAACCATGGACCAAAACAAAATTTATTACACTGAAAAATAAGAACTACCAGATGAGTTATGTTGATTTGAAAACTCTTAACTCAAAAAGACAGTTAAAGGGGGCGCGACTCAAGTCCTGCCATATTTAAAATGTCCTTTAAATTCCATTACAAGGTTCTAACATGTGAAAATTATAGGATTCATTATTCATTGTTTTCTGCCCAGGGCAGGTCTATCACTGCAAACCCAGCATTCTCCAATCTTCCCTATTTTTTTCCTTCCTCTTTGTCTCTACATACGATCCGTATATATTAATGTCGTCTATCATCTGATACTGGTATCTTCTTCTCCCATTCACCATTCCTTCCAGTTCATCCTTTGGCAGATTGTTTCTTCTCAGCCGGTGACTCAACCAATTTCTTTTCCTCTTCCTGATCAGTTTCAGTATCATTCTTTCTTCAACCACACTTTCAAACACAGCTTCATTTCTAGCCTATAGGGTATACATTCGGATTCCTGACAAAATTCTCTATTAGAGAAAAATAACAAATAAAACGGTATTTTTTTTGTCTATTTCACGTCCAGGTGCTCTTAAAGAGACCCAATTTATCAGTCACTATTTCAACAAGGTTAATGAAAGAAAGTTATTTCAGAACTTACTTGACTGAAGAACATGATATTTCTACTTCTCCAGATAGTTCCTTTGGGCTGATGTCGAAGTATAGGGAGAGTATACCGATAAAACAAGTGTTCAAAGATTAGGATGAGACAACCTAGTACCATGCCTAATCCAAGAAGTATAAACACACCTGTAAACAAGAGAAAACTCATCAGTTTCTACCTTACTCAAAACATTACCAATAATGTAACTTAAGTAATCTCGTAAATATACCCTAAATATTCTGACTTTCACTACTTTATGAAAATTTTCATACCAATCAGAGTATCTACAATATATTTTAAGTTACGGTATTATTTTTCAATATTTCATTTTTGTACCGGTATCATTTTATGAGTGATGTCTTTGGTATGAGGCACATTTACAAAGTAATTATTTATTTCGCATATAGATGTCCGAGTCATGCTCTGTCCCACTTAAGTAAAAACTACAGGCGTCATTTCGGTAGGATTTGCTTACTGTGAGTTGAGCTAGGATGCATCAATCACGTTTCAGATGATTGATCAGCCTGCCAATTGTGAAATATGGTTAGTAATAAAAAATTTTAATGCAAGAGATGATTATTCACCAGATACCGGTATTCATGAGCAGATTTGTGAAGTTTATGAACGAAACATATCAGTAATATATTATGGGATGGTGAGGAAGTGGGTCAGTAAGTCCTATGAAAGGATAATCACGTAAATGCATGTCCTCTTAATGTACATTAAGCTGTTTCACTCATTACATTGACAACTTGTGGGTCAGCCTCCATACAGTTCAGACCTGGCGATTTTCGCATCTTCCTGTGTGTAAATTGGTGGACAGAGGCTGGAGAACAATGATGAGACTAAATTTCAGAACGACTTATGATACAGACAGCAATCATCTATGATGAGGATACGTGAAAATTGGTGCCTTGATATGACAAGTGCTTGAATCTGAGGAGTGATTACACTGAGAAGTATATTATAAGATATATATATATATATATTTTTTTTTTATATTTAAATATAATTTTTAAATAAAAAAAAAAATAAAAAAAAAAATATATATATATATATATATATATACATAATAGAAATGAATAACAATGTATTGAGCTACGAATTTTTATATATTCAAATGGTAATTATTTTCTGAATGCACTTAGTTTTCCAAAGCACGGACTATAAGATATACAACAAGAAATAAGCAATCAAATCTAACCACTGTATTTGTAATTATACTTTCTCACTGAAATTAGCTAAGTTGTTTCTTGTTTAAATTTCTTGGATAACCACCACGTTCTGAATGCAAATCAAATGCTAAACATTGCTACAATCCTATGCTGCTCATTCTCAAAATGGAGGTTAATTCATGTAGGATGTGGGGATTATTTTAGAATTTAAATTTAATAAAACATTGATATAAAATAAGAAAAGAGCAGGAATAGTACACAAATGCTTGGGAAAATAGTTATTAAAGTTGGCAGACATATTCTAGGCTCTAACAATCAGGTATCACACTATACAAAATGTCTGCTTTTGTCCTCATAATAATTCAGCTTCTTACTGGTCTGAAAGTGATGGAGTGAAATAGGAAAAGTTTAAGATCCAATTTGCAATATGAACACGAGCATCTCCTTTTACTGCTGACAACTTGAAGCTCTTGTCAGCTGATCTTTTGGAAGTACTATAGACATACTTACTCATGGCTTTTAAGGAACCCGGAGGTTCATTGCCTCCCTCACATAAGCCCGTCATCGGTCCCTATCCTCAGCAAGATTAATCCAGTCTCTACAACCATATCCTACCTGTTTCAAATCCATATTAATATTATCCTCCCATCTACGTCTCGGCCTCCTTAAAAGTCTTTTTCCCTCCGGCCTCCCAACTAACACTCTATATATATTTCCGGATTCGCCCATATGTCTACATGCCTTGCCCATCTCAAACATCTGAATTTAATGTTCCTAATTATGTCAGGTGAAGAATACAATGCGTGCAGTTCTGCATTGTGTAACTTTCTCCATTCTCCTGTAACTTCATCACTCTTAGCCCCAATAGGCATACAAAAAAAAAAAAAAACTATTTCCTAAGATGTGGTGTCTTTCGAGTGGGACAATTGGAAAATCTAGGGCGAAGGGGGAAAAAAAAAATGTTAAAAAGAAAAAATATATATGCCCAGTGCATAAGCGGAACTTTGTTCATAAGTGCATAAGTTCCGCTTATCCACTGGGCATGACTGTCTAGCTCAACACCTCCATCGTTTTGGCTTACTACAGACCCAAAATGTACCTTGTGTGATCTACAAGAAGATATGAACAGAGACCACTTACTTCACTGTCCAAACTTAACCAAAGTGAAAGAGTGTGACTGATACTGGGAGCCGAGGAACTTACTGAGACAATGAAGGACATATTCTTCTGCTTTTGCATTTTATGTCTTATTTTTCTTATTTTATTTTTTTATATTAAAGTTGTGTTTAGGTCAAAGATGTAAATCTCAGTACCTGTCATTGGAAAATAAATAAATAAATAGATAGATAGATAGATAGATAGATAGATAGATAGATAGATAGATAGATAGATAGATAGATAGATGGATGGATGGATGGATGGGTGGGTGGGTGGGTGGGTGGGTGGGTGGGTGGGTGGGTGGGTGGGTGGGTGGGTGGGTGGGTGGGTGGGTGGGTGGGTGGGTGGGTGGGTGGGTGGGTGGGTGGGTGGGTGGGTGGGTGGGTGGGTGGGTGGGTGGGTGGGTGGATGGATGGATGGATGGATGGATGGATGGATGGATGGATGGATGGATGGATGGATGGATGGATGGATGGATGGATGGATAGATAGATAGATAGATAGATAGATAGATAGATAGATAGATAGATAGATAGATAGATAGATAGATAGATAGATAGATAGATAGATAGATAGATAGATAGATAGATAGATAGATAGATAGATAGATAGATAGATAGATAGATAGATAGATAGATAGATAGATAGATAGATAGATAGATAGATAGATAGATAGATAGATAGATAGATAGATAGATAGATAGATAGATAGATAGATAGATAGATAGATAGATAGATAGATAGATAGATAGATAGATAGATAGATAGATAGATAGATAGATAGATAGATAGATAGATAGATAGATAGATAGATAGATAGATAGATAGATAGATAGATAGATAGATAGATAGATAGATAGATAGATAGATAGATAGATAGATAGATAGATAGATAGATAAATAAATAAATAAATAAATACCAGTATGTTTGAGAGTACAGTTAATTCGTGATCATCTGAAAGTAGGTTGTCTACTTTGCAGCTAAACCGGAACAATAAAAAATAATACCGTATTAATAAAAATTTCATTGCCAACAATGTTTAATTGTCTTGCAGTAATGATTTCATTGCTCAATGTTCCGCCAGTGAGAAAGCACGTCCATAATTAGTCGCTTCCGTCACAGTATCAATTAAAGAAAAGTGTTTTGCTTTGAAATTACAAAATACATTTACAGATTATATTTCCAAATCTGAAGTTGAGTAAAGTTTGTTTTTGAAGCTGTTAATCTGTAATTCATTAACTATTGTTTTTGTGCATTTGTGTGGCAGAGATGTGTGTATATGTGTGTTGGTAATACAGATAATAAAATGTTACAATAACTCTAGATTATATATTTCACTTGTTAAAATTAATAAAAAATGTACATTTCTGAGTATTCTGCTGTAAAAGCCTAAAAATATATATACCGGTAGTCAAAATTAAACAAATGTGGAGGTTGCGAACAAAAGCGGTCATTTTAAAAATAATATTACTTAAAATATAGGGAATTGGAATGGCATGTCGATACATAAAGCATTAACATAGGAAATAAACTTAACTCTACTCTTCTGTAATGTAAGCTTATTCAAATTAACGAAACTTTACCTACCCTGATTTACCAAACAGAGGTTCAAACATGAAATTCAAATAATCTCTCTGACCTGCGACAGCTGCTACTCCTAGAGGTCGTGGCTGAGCCATGTCTGTAGCAAGTTTGAAGCAAGGGAGAGCACCATACCACTTCTCTTGAAGGATGTCCATGTAACCGTTGCTTGAATATTTAGCGATTACTGCTGAAATACTGTCCTGTCAGAGAAAACGTCAACAAAACACAAAGTCCTTAGAACTACAAAGTTTATATAGATAGTCTGAAAGAAATTAATTATTAATTGTGCACAATTTATTTTGAACTTCTTTCGATATTTAACTTATTAAATGAAAACACTACACTGGAAAGGACTGCTATAACAAATCATAGTCATAAATACAATTTTGTAGATAATCTTAGTAGGGCCTAGTATTAATTATTTAAATATCATGAAATGGGAGATATAGAATGTATATTTTTAAATATAGGAAAATAGTACGGTATAGGTTTGAGAAATTTATTCTTTTAAATTTAACTTGATTTGCTTTTCACTTAAATTTCCCACAAAAATGTTGCTGATGCACATGAGTAATGCCATTCAAGAAAATGTGACTAAAATAAAAGTAAATACTGGTATGACACTTTTTATTGTGTCCTTAATTAAATAATTATTTATACTTACATTTGAAATATTAAACATTTCCTGTGGCAAGTGTTCATAACAATTTCTTCTTGTGAATAAATACAGTATTTGTATATAGATATGAGTATAAAAATAAGCAGTATTGTATCTTTTATATAGGCCTAATTTGATGCATATAACATGGCGAAAATGATCACAAAATAAAATATATTGCATGCATGATAATATGTATTATGCAGATTGATTTACTCACACTTTTCGTAATAAGATGTAATATTTTTAGTTTGAAATGAAAATTTATACACATATAAGCCTACTTTGAACTTCATAAAACAGTAAAACAGTTCTCTTTCATATATAACATGAAAATGATCGCCTCTGACATCCAAACACTTTACCATCCAACATTCCAAATTTCTGAAAACATGCTTTGTAAAGCATGCAATTAATAACGTTGGACGTGCTTGTAACTGACATGTTAAAACCTAGTCTTAATTTCTGAAACTTGTATGATTTAAACATGATTTTCAATGTGTTTTTTAAAACTGTAATAATTGTATTGTTTTTGTATGTTAAATTTTTTGATCATGTAATTAATGACTACAACCTCTTGGCGTCTAGCTTCTTAGAACTGAAACTTTGCAGAGCCTTCTTTCTGTACATGCAGTGGCATACCAACAGATAGAGAGAAAGGGGTAAAGCATAAATTGAATTACAGAGTTAAATGATGCAAGTTACCAAACTCATGCAGATGGCATAGCAGAATATATTTAACAGAAATCTCTATAAAACTTCCTTATGTGTCGCACTTTTTTAATGTAGGTACTGGTAATAAAATATTATATTAGTAGGCTACATAGTAGCTATTGACCAGGTCATGACTTCCATCTTAGACTTTGGTAATCGTGGCATCAGCAACAAACGTTTATTGTGCAGGAAGTCGAATCTGTGGAAAATGTTCTTCAAAAACTTGATGTGCTGTTCTCATAATACAACTCACCTCTAAAATTGAAGTGAATATTACAAAGTTCGTGAACAAAAAAATCCACCAACTCTGTCCATATCTGTCGTTTTTTTAATTGGTTATTTTACTACGCTTTTTCAATTGCTATGTTTATCTAGTGTCAGAGTGAAATGAAAGTAATAATGCCAGCAAAATGAGTCCAGGGTCCAGGGGTCCAGCACCGAAAGTTACCCAGCATTTGCTCTTGTTGGGATGAGGGAAAACCCCAGAAAAACCTCAAGCAGTTAACTTGTCCCAACCAGGACTTGAATCCAGGCTCGCTCATTTCATGGTCAGGAATGCTAACATTACTGCACAGTGATGGATCATATCTGTTTTCTAATTGCTAGTGACTTATCAACTGGTTCTCTCGAACACTGGTTTATACTATGTGTAAATGACTTTGCTCAGGTAAGTTTCTGAGCCCTGCACAGTTATTCACTTAAAAAAAAAAAACATAGGACTTTAAAAGATTTTTATCTGGACAAACTATAACCAGTACAATTAAAAGAAAACAGTATTACACAGTTATTTTTTGTTCAGTGGACTGTGCTCTTCAACCTGTGTAAGTTTGACTTCTTTTAATGTACCAGTACCATAATTGACACTCTGTATTAAGGTGACCAATTTCTGATCACAAAAATATGGGAGACTTGGTCGTGACAAATTTTAAAGCAATTTTTTGGGAGTGTGAAGCCTAGGCTCATTGAAGGAATGGTTTATATTTTTCATACAAAACTATCAGTTTAACAGAAATTCAACAAATGGTTTTATTAATTGAATTTTAAAAATAAATAAATCATCAGATGACTAACAGCAAATAATGGTCTCTTAAAGCAATTTATGGTAATTTAGCAACTATTTCTGATAAGAAAAGTTAGTTAAATAATAATATTTTCTTGTCAAGATAAAATTATTCACATTTAGTTCACAATTTTGAGTACCGGTACAATAATATTTAAAAATCAACAACTGACCAAATTTATATGTTAAGACAAATTATTTAGAAAACTTATGAACAAAATATTGAAACTCATCACTTATTTATTGATTTCTCAACAGCATACGATAGCATTTATAGAGCTGAACTTTTTAATGCGATGATGGAGTAGAAAATCCCTAAGAAGCTCGTAAGGCTAGTTAAAGCCTGTATGGATGACAGTCAGTGTCAAATAAAACTTCAGTCTGACCTATCAGAATTATTTAAAATAACAAATGATTTAAGACAGGGTGACTCACTGGCCTACCTTTTATTTGATACTGCCCTTGAAAAAATATTAAGGGATACCGATATACAAACTAGAAGCATAATACTCTACAAATCATCTCAGATATTAGCTTATGCCGACGATATAGATATCATTGGCAGATCAGAGAAAAATATCATGAGAACCTTAACATTTATGGTTCTAGAAACAACAGCTAGTAAAATGGGGCTGAAAATAAATGAAAAAAAAAAAAACAACACTAAATATATGATTACCAATATTGGTAACATAAAACAAAATAGAGACCTAACACAAATAACGCACATAAATATTAATCAATACAAATATCAGAGGGTTTCTAATTTTGTATATTTTGACTCCTTAATTAATGATACCAACTCAGTGAAGAAATTGAAAGAAGAATTCAAAATGCCAATAAAGCATATTTTGGATTATTGAGGCATTTTAAGTCAAGGATTCTTACAAGGGAAACGAAATGTAATCTCTATAAAACCTTCGTTAAACCAGTTCTAATATATGGCAGTGAAACATGGACCCTATCCAAGTATGATATGTCAAGACTGAGATCATTTGAAACTAAGATATTAAGGAAAATATACGGCCCAATACATGATAAAGAAGAATGGCATATAAGGTATAATTTTGAGCTTCACCAACTATATAAGTCTCCTGATGTGGTTACAACAATTAAAGTGTCAAAATTACAGTGGACAGGACATGTACAAAGAATGACGGAACACGAGATACCCAAGAAAGTTACGGAAAATAAATTTGAGGGAAGAAGATGCGTGGGACAGCCGAAACTGCGGTGGATGGATGGAGTTTTGGAAGACTTGAGAAGGTTAAGAAACAAAGGATGGTGGTTGGTTGCCAGAGATAGAGAAGCCTGGAAGAGGATTCTAAGGGAAGCCGAGGCCCATAATGGGCTGTTGTGCTGCTGCTAATGATTAATATTTAAAAATACATTGTTTCCCAGTTTTAACGTGTTTATATTTGTCAACCATATACTTCAAAACTTTTAATTTTTATCCTGCTTTGAAAATTGAAAAAAAAAAAAAAAAAAAAAAAACCTTTACGATATGTGCATACAGTAACAGCAGAGATTACAAAATGACCAGAACAAAATTGTATTGACTGGTACCTACTAAACCACCGATATTAATGTCAGTTTATATCTAAATAATTTGACGGGTATTATTATTATTATTATTATTATTATTATTATTATTATTATTATTATTATTGTTAGACTACATTAAAAGATTGGCAATCGTGATTAATAAAGAAAAATACTAGAGGATTAGGAGACCAATATAGGAGCTGGGAGAATCTCAAAATATTAAGGCTGGTCCACAATAAACCGGGAACGGAAACGAGAACGAGAACGAAAATATTCTTAAAATAAATGTATTTAAATGTGAGCATTCACAATTAACGAGAAGCTTGCTGGAGTCTGGTAACGGGAACGTGAAAATTAATTGCGAATGCTCACATTTAAATACATTTATTTTAAGAATATTTCCGTTCTTGTTCTCGTTGTCGTTTCCGTTCCCGGTTTAGCTCAAATATGGGAGTTCCCGGAAAATACGGGAAAGTTGGTCACCCTACTCTGTACTGTATTAATATAACAAATGTCTTTTGATAGCCTTACGTAAACGTTCATACTAGACTTTTTCACAAAAGGAATGGGATATCCATTCATCCATAATTAACAAATACCGTACTGTATGTAGATATAAATTCTATCAATGATCCTGAATAATACCTTAGTTTACTGAACATAAGTTAAATAACTAACTATATTGGGTGATACTGAATTAATTTCTTTATTTTTTCGTTTAATAAAATCGTTTTCACAATGCCACCAAACAATACTCATTTAACAATGGACGCTAAAACTTGATTTATATTCGAACTTGTGCTATGTAGGCTAGTTGCCAAATGTGGCAACGAACTCTGTCAGAAATTAAGACTTACAAGAATCAATCCAAATCACGCGCCACTACACACTGCCTTCTGTAATGATGTCAGCCTATCTCAGTTAAATTATTCAAAGAGAAAACTGAATTATCTGCAGTGTATTACTGATAAAGTACAGTACATTTAATTGCAGCTGTACTTATGTATGAATTAGTTTTCAATATCATCTATTTCTAAGGATTGACCCCATCGAATGGTTCTATCCCCATTCATGTGAGTATTTACAAATAACCAGATTTCGCAGCCAAGTGGGCAGAATGGGGTCAGGCCACTGCTTGAGATAACATAGAATAAACATGAGACAAAGGTCAGACACTCAATGCAGTACATTGCCACTTCCCTGACAAAAGAAAGACATAGTCCACTAGGTTGATAAAAAATCAACGACTTGAGGCTTAGTGATGGGTAAGAATTATTATTTGTAACTGTATTACAGGTTGATAAGAAATTAACACACATGACCTACATAGAGACATTCCATTTAAAATGAAATTTAATTATTTAACAGTTATTATTAGTTACCTTCAGTGGAAAGCCCTTTGTCATTCCTACAGCATATGTGTCTTCATTGATGGCATCGCCAATCTTCTGTAACTTGCAGCCGTGATCGGTGGCTCGAAAGTAATCCAAAATTGGTGTATCAGCGATTAAAATATCCAATGACCCATTCCTACAGAAAAAAATAAAAGTTACAATGAAATAGTTGCTTCTATCGTGATTTTTAAGAAGAAAAAGATAAAAAAGAATTCGTTTAATAATTTATTTGGAAAACATGCTTAATAAATTAAAACAAACTGTTCGTCTACATTCTAGTCTACATATTTGTGTATAACAAAAACTTCACTTCTCCTTTCATTTCTAGTAATAGCCTCGTTTCTATTCTAATAAATACATTTTTACAGGAACTATTATGTTAGAAAAACATAAAATGGCGATCCCATCAGTTTGCTTAATTAGTAGTCCTGCTAATAGCTTCTTGTTATTTTTTTAATATAGTGTTTACTTACATACATTAATGTTGAAGCTTACACACTGAAAATAAATATAATTCTTTTTCCATCCTGTCTCGTAGTTAAATCCTAAAAAGGAGGACATCAGAGTGATACATAAATTAGTTCAAGTACTTAGTTAGCTATTGTTTAAATTTGGAATTTGCCACAATAAATCTGTACTTACAGTTAAATTGTAAAGAAATATGGTAAATTAAGTATAGACCTGTATATTTTCGTGAAAAATCATGCTGTTTCTTGCCTTTAACTTTTATGAAACTGGTTAAAAAAAAAAAAATCTGGTAAATGATAAATACAGGAACGCCATTTCATAGCACTGTAAAATCACTCAGATAACATAGAAAATGAAATGTAACAGCTATAGTGATCTAAGGTAATGTGTACTTAAATTATTTCACCACAAATTTGGTCCATGTAAAATACCGTAATGTGGGGCTATTCCAAAAGGTTTTCTATTTATCTTTTTGTTATTGCAAAACTAGTTTTGTTCTGAGTATTTCGTT
This sequence comes from Periplaneta americana, assembly GCF_040183065.1. Taxonomy (NCBI): domain Eukaryota; kingdom Metazoa; phylum Arthropoda; class Insecta; order Blattodea; family Blattidae; genus Periplaneta; species Periplaneta americana. Next base: position 144,370,383 of record NC_091118.1, read on the forward strand.
TTCAGTAATTTGAAGTAGGTTGGTCTTAAGATGCTACTCATCAAAATATTTCGTTTTTTAGCCTTCATATTATTTGAAAAAATAAATAAAAGGCACATTTCAGAAAAGTCCCGTGGTTGGGGCTATTCTGAAACTACATTGTTTTAAATATGGAATGTTTGTAGATGCAACCAGGGACTATTCTGAAATGATTTTCTCATAGATCATTTTATTCTGATTAATTTGATATACCGGTACAACAACTCAGTGTTGTCTGCTTGCAGTAGGCTTAATATTGAAATCAAAAGAAAGGTCATTTTACAAAAGTTATTATTTTTTTTTTTACAAAAATGTGTTTACAAATATACAAAACTTGGAGTTAAACAGATGTATTGGTACATAAAAATATAATAAATATAATAGTTTTTAACTTTGCTTGAACTAACTGTATACTTGTTTACAGTCACTGCAAATTAGGCACTTCAACATCAGAAACAAATTAATTTAATCTCCTCGCAGTGCAAACTCTGGATCAGGTAATATTTTGATGACATCATCCCTATAAACTGTGTCAATATCATCAGCTTGAGGGAACTAACTTATATATGGAACAAAGGCCTAGTCACATATAAGCATGTAGTTGAAAAAAAAACTAACTGACAACAAGTTACAATAGGTTTCACTGTTATAAGTTTATACCATGCGTAAGCCTAGAATATGAAACTAAAATCGGGGAGATATCTGTAGTAGAATAAATTTACGCAATTGAAACTTCTATTTGCATTATTTTATGACTTTTTATTATAACATTCCATTTTAAAAACCTACTATTTTTTTTAGAAATGTTTATCGAATTCAATTACATTTTTTATTATTGTGTTAAATGTAGGCCTACTGATATGACATATTTCTGGCCCTTAAATGTGTTTGTACCCATCATCTTGTAATTGATAATTTCGGTTGTATATCTGAAGACTGACAATTTTTGTAGAGGCATATATCAAAGAACAATAAGCTTAATGTAAGGTAATGTTGTCAATTGTTATATATAAATTTAGTTACCGGTAGTATTCATTTTGTTTAGTTGCTTGGATAAGTTTCTCTAGCATCATTATAGTTCAGGAAATTAATATATTTTAGAATTTACATAATAGTTTCTTCATAGAAGTCCTCTCCTTTGGATGTTGCGAAACTTCTATTTTTATTTAGAGTGTAAAAATACATTCTGTAACTGTACAAGAATATTTTGAATCAGAAAAGCAAGCTGTTGATATTTTTTAGGTTTCTTTCTCTGAATTGTATTATTATTCTGTAATATATTAGGAAATTCTCATAAATTGTTAATCAAATCAATATCTGTGATCAGTGTGTTACAATTTTCATCTAGATATTAGCCTAATTTTGATAATCTTGACTCTCAATTCTAAACTCTAAGGAGTATTTGTGATCATTTTGTTTTATGTTTAGTGTTGTAATAGAATAATTTTCATTTTGGCACTATAATTTCACACGTGTAACTTGACAATGCCATTAGCTTTTGCTATAACGACAGCTAATAAATACTATACTATACTATACTATACTCTGCATAACATGACATAATGTAGGTACATTACAGAAGATTAAAAAAAAATCGGTATTGATATACAGATACACACATGTACAGAGTGTCCCAGAAAATCTGTCCATTTCTTCAAGTTATATTGTAGTATACTCGCATGACTCACATGACATTGTGAATGCATTTTCAAGGAATATCAGGGAGATGAAAGTTATATTCAATTAAACTTTTTTTTTAATGTTAAAAGTCGTTAAACTAGTATTACTACCCATCCCTCATGACGTAATTTGGGTTACGTATTCGTATAATGCTGACGGAAATTCTGGGACACCTGTATATGTGTATTTAACAATTTATTAGGAAGATAGTGAAATATTAAGAGAAACAACAGATGCATGTTTTCGATTTACATAGCCCATTAGTGCATTTTTATGACAGTATGTTTAGAAGACATGAAATTACTTACTTGAGATGTTGAATTCCATCTTCCACATCTCTTACTGTATATTTCTGCATATGTTCCCATAGGTGTTGATTGGCTCGATGAACATAATAATCAGCTGCTGATGCTCTCGGTGCTCCCACTCGCTGACTCAGCAACTGTTGGAAAACCCATTTCGACAGTATTAATATAAATAACAACTTACAGCTTAATTTGTTTTTGTGTCAGAATAATTGTGTATGCGTGTCTATTGTTTTGAATGTATAAATTTGTTGGTAGCAGCTAAAAACATTCTTCTACTATTTCTTTTCCTTAATGCGTACTGGAGTTATGTAAATGGTAGCTCTTAATATGTACTGGAGCTAAATGATAGCTGTGAGAAGTATAGTATGAAAATAAATGCAAACAAAATGAAGGTCATGGTTATCGGAAGAATTCTAAATGAGCAGTGAAACAAGTGGACAGCATCAAATAGTAGATACTGTGAGTAGCAACATGGGCTGCTATCAGGAAGTGAGGATGAGGAGAAGGATAGCAAAGGCGAAGGAAGCTTTTAAAAGAAAAAGGAGCATCTTCTGCAGATCTCTGGGAAAATAACTGAGGAAGAGACTAGTGAGGTGCTTTGTGTGGAGTATGGCATTGTATGGGGCAGAAACATGGATATTACAACTAGAAGCTCTTGAAATGTAGATATAGAAAAGAATGGAGCATGTGAAATGGACAGACAGAATAAAAATGAAGCTGTGCTAGAATGAATAGGTGAAGAAAAAATGAAGAGTCCACTGCAAGAATGATGGGTGTCACCTTCTTGTCGAAAATAAACCAAGACTGTCAATGCATAGTTAAAGACATATAGAATGTACATAGAGAGTTATATGGCATTAACACTGATAGTCATTGTCCAGTAATGATTGGAAAATTACAGTTAAGCTTTGAGCGCTAAGCATTTCAAACTTTCAATTGCTTCTCCTGAAAAATGTATCCCAAATGACATCCATCATTCTTGCAGTGGACTCTTCAAATAATGATGAAACTGATCAGGAAGAAAAAATAAATTGGCTGGGTTACTGGCTAAGAAGAAACTGCCTACTGAAGAATGCAGTGGAAGCAATGGTGAACGGGAGAAAAGTTCGGAGTAAAAGAAGATATTCTATAACAGTCACCATTAAGCTAGGCTTATATGGATCGTATGTGGAGACTAAGGGGAAGGTGGAAAAGAGATAAGATTGAAGAATGCTAGGTTTGCAGTGAAAGATCTGCTCTTGGACAAAAGAACTACGAATGAATATATACATACTGTACACGTCATACATACATACATACATACATACATAGAAACGAGTACATACATATATGTATACGAGTACATGTTAGAATAATGTTTTTCCTACAATCATTACATTTCTTTTATAGAGATTCATCAAAGATTCTCCTCTGTCATTTCTTTTTCCCAATCCATTTTTCCAACTGTTTTTCCATCTTGTCCTTCTCCTACAACTGCGTTCCTGTGCTCCCTTCTTCTCCTTCTCAACTTCTTCTATCTTGTCATAGCTTTCTTCCACATGTTTCGTCTGATAATCCACTATGTGGCATATAAATTTGCACTAGCACTAAGTCTATTTTATACCCTAGTAGTCTACCCATTATCATCCGCACTGATATCACTTTATCTTGCACTCGTGGTCCCAGTAATACTGTACACCAACACCACGATTACAATTTTCACCATTTGAATAAAACAACCTAAATTCATCACTCACCAACTCACCACTATTTACCCACCTAACTTCTGATATTCCAATCACATCCACTGTGTTTCTTCTTATTTCTTCCTTCAAGTTTTCCAACTTACCTGCTTGCAGAAGAGTCTTCACATTCCACGTTCCAATCCTCAATCTTCTTTCCTTCTCCCTGGTGAGTTACTTTATAATGTGTTCTTCTCCAGTATCCCCCTCCCGGGCTTCCGAATGGGGGATAGTTTACGTCCGAGATCTTTTACCGTGGAAATACACATCATGTCATGTTTGTAATTTTTATTGGGAAAAATAAATGCGGTATCTTCCCATTGCTTTCCGCACACCACTCTCTCTTTCGCATCTTAAAAGATCCCAGTGGGCCCCAGCGTAGAGGTGAGGAGAGTGGATGTGACTCATTAGGCCCTCCGGACTTCACCGAAATTCACCGCAAGGGTTAAATATCAATACAATATTTAGTATATATTTCCGTGAAGATCTATAGATTGATGTTTGGAACATCGCATTGCTTTTTCTATACGCTCAAAAATAGGTGTAATATAGTAGTAATACTACCAGAAGTAGTAGTATTTGCAGTAATGGCAGGAACATCAGTTGTAATAGTATAGTCAAGTAAATAAGGGATGTTGACTGTCCAGTAAGTTCAAACTGTTACAAAGGCATTTTGCTTTATTCTTCCCTCTACTTGGCTTTCGATTCTGAAACTTTCAACGGTCCATAATAGTCTTACTGACCCGCTAGGAAAGCCGGAATTCTCTATTCTCCCTAGTGACACGGGAGTATGACGGGTTGCTTATATAATGCTGCAGGCGTCCTCAAGAGGACGTTCTCTTCTCCGTTCCAGTAACACAAGGTCTGAGCTCGAAGATTAAACGGACAGACATTTCGAGTAGAGCACGACTGCAATACAGAGAGAAAGAGAATTCTAAATAATACAAAACCGCCATCACACGATCGATTTATGCCTTTTACTTCTAATTACGTAAAGTAAATGAGATAAAGTAATAATGAAACAGATTAAAGTCGACCTGAGTGGCGCAGTCGAAAGGGTGCTGGCCTTCTGTGTCCGAGGTTGCGGGTTCGATGACATTTAAGAGTGCTTAAGAGATTCTAAAAACACCCGAGAGAAACAGTTCGCGAGCCTCTAACAGGAAAAAAGCTTCAAACTACAGAGGTAACAAAATTGTAAAATCATTGTTTCAAAGCAGAAAGCCAGAGAACATTAAAATAAAAGAAGCCTCCATCTAAACCAAACATCCAACAGCAGAATCCTACAAAGAGAATACCATACATAAAATTAATATTATCCTAATTCAATACGGCTCAACGCTTGGTCGCACTGAGTTGCTTGTCTTGCATCTTGATTATAATAATAATTATATCCATGAACAGGCTTAAGATAAGATGTGCAATTCCTGAGTTATTGATTGATGTCAGCTTGTCAGTGAAGATAATACATCAATATTACTTTCTTTGCTTACGTTGTACTTTATAAAGTAAATATACTCGTATTAAAACAATTATAGGCTATTTTGTGAGGAGGAAAAAAGTTATCCCTGGCAGAGATGTTAATATGAATTTATGAGAGGGTGATAACTTTCCAACAGGGGGGAAATCTTCTCATCCCCCCTCCATTAATTCGCACCCTGCCTAGTGGTACCCAAAACTTTCACAAGGAAAGCTGGTACTGTTTTATTTGTAAGGCGGATATAATCTGAGATAAGATTTTGTGTGAAACTTGCCGCAGATATGTGAATGAACATTATGTTGGGATCATAAAACTACAGAAAATTCTGCATTTTGAGTGTCCAGAATGTGAAAATGATTGAGTTCAGATATATTTTTAAAAGTTTTGTATTATGCATATTGTAAAGGCCATTTTCTCAATAACTTACAGTTTTCTTTGTTATATTAAATAAAATATATTTTAAATCAATCGTTTGTTCCATTAATTGGACAATTTGTCAACTTCGTTTAGTTCTAAAATTTTGAAAATTTAGATCTGGCGTTATTTGGAACTCCTGTTCATAATAAGGCTTTTTATCCCCTTATTGAATTATCGAAATTTTTAATAACAAATAACACAATTTAAGTTAACCTACGAGTGTGTTTTTTTAATTCCTCATGAATTAATTTCTAATTGTGTTAAATTTGACAAAGATTCACTGACAAACATTCATTATTGATTTAATACGCCTATAGTATATAATCAAAAGTAGCGATACTCAGTCTAGCGAAATTTTTGAAACTATTCTCGTCACTTCTCAGTTTTTGCATGAGCCAATTTAGATCACTGATACACCCAAAACTAGTTTATTCTGCTCTTCTTCTTCCAAAAGGGTGATAATGCACCACAAAAGTACATCGCCCTCATCCATTGCCATTTTCTAGGCTGGGGCAGTTTTCCGAACCCACACAACCAGCAGATCAGTTGTCGCGATCAGACAGTGTTAAGCTGTCGCCAATTGAATTGAATTGAATTGAAAGTGGAGAATTGGGAGGACAAATTTAAAAGGTACGCAAAACGCGTCCTTGCAAGGGGTTCGGGGCTGTAAGAAACTAAATATGTGAGCTCAAAGCCTGTTTGCCACTAGTCTCACTCCGTGCTACGCTGATCCACTGAAGGAGTTCCAGAAAATTTTGAAGGGGAAAAACCGAAAATGGACGTAACTCTTAGGTACCACATACGCGAGGGGACGGAAATGTGATCAAGTGATCACAGGACGGGACGAGGTGGAAATGGCTGGTGTAAATCTGCACATTGAAATAAACTGTATCATATCGCAGTGCAGGAAGAGTCGAGAAGACTCGTTTGTTTGCCGTTAGGATGGCAGGTGTTATCTTGCACATTGAAAGGGGCTTAGCCATTTCGCAGTGCAAGTGGAGTCGTGAAGACTCTGTCATCTGTTGTTCGATGACAAGGCAGATGAAGGCCGTCAGAAGAAGCGCCGTGAATTCTGAATCTGCAATTTGAAAGGTTCCCTGTCCTTTCGGATTGCGACTAAATGAGTGTCCTCGCACATTTAATAGGCAATTTACAGGTTCTGAACTAGGGCATTACGTCGTTTGCTAGAAAAGGGGGAATATATGGGGAAGGGCATATAGGTCCGTGGCCCATTTCTTTTAGGGCTCATTCCGACATTTGTCTTACGCCTTAGGAAAACCACGGAATAACTTAGGCAGGATGAGTTGTCTCATATAAGAGACTAGCCAATTTGGCTATTACGTAGGAGGCGATTGATTGTCTTGAGCCTTGTTTAATCGTCTCAATTTAGAGACCAGCCATTTGGCTTTATGGTGACTCAATTACGAAGAGATAGGCAGGGAGAGATGTAATTATTAATTAATTTAGAGTAATTAAAGGGGTCATGGGGATATGAGTGCAGGTCCGTGGCCCATTTCTTTTAGGGCTCATCCCGACATTTGCTTTAGCGCCTTAGGAAAACCACGGAAAAACCTTAGGCAGGATGAGTTGAAGCTGTCGCCAGGCGTTGTGAGACATTATATAGCAAAACGTCGCGTCGCGTCTAATTCTGTGTGCACCCGGTCTAGAGACAGAAAACAGTCCGTAAAATGAACTACGAGGGCTGTTTTCTTTCAACCTCCGATTGTGTCGGTAAACAGCCAATCGAGACAAGGATGCTTTGAGGGCGATTGTGCATCTCCTCCGCTATAACCTCTGCCACTTTCAACGTCATTACGCCATTTTGAGCTGAGTTGCAGGCACGTAAACATGGCTGCTACGATTGATTCTCCCGCCAAGTGCGAGTTGCGTAGAGTAATTCGGTATTTTCAAGCAGAAGGGAATAGTGCAGCGAAAATTTATCGAAGAATGAACCGAATATACGGCGAAAACTTTATGAGTTATGGTGTTGTGCGTGAATGGTATAGGAAATTTAAAGAAGGCCGAACCAATGCTCACGATGAAGAGGGACAAGGACTCAAGTCTATCGCAACAAAAGACATTGTTCAAGGAGTTGACCAGATGGTTCGAGAAAAACGGAGGTTTACCTTAAGTGAGTTGTGTGTGGAATTTCCTGAAATTTCAAGATCATCTGTTTACTCGATCGTAACAGAACGCCTATGCTACAAAAAAAATGTACGCTCGATGAGTTCCAAAGATGCTGTCTGATGACTACAGAGGTCGCCGAATGGCACCAGCGCTGATGTTCCTCACCCGTTATGAGGCTGAAGGTGAAGCTTTTTTGAAATAAATTGTGACTGGAGATGAGACTTGAATTCAATATGTCAACTCCGAAACAAAATAACAGTCATAACAATGGATGTACTCAAACTCGCCAAACCAACCGAAAATGTTCAAACAAACCTTTAACAATAGGAAGGTTATGGCTACCGTATTTTTGGACCAAAAAGGTGTATTGCTTGTTGAGTTTATGGAACCGGGGGCTATGATCAATGCAGTTGTTTATTGTCAGACTTTACGACGACTACGGAGAGCCATTCAAAACAAAAGAAGAGGCATGCTGACTTCTGAGTTCTTCTGATTCATGACAACGACCGTCCTCACAGTGCTGATATAACTCAACTGCTTCTTCAGCAATTTCGATGGGAAGTGTTTGTACATCCGACCTAGCGCCGAGCAACTTCCATCTCTTCCCTGAAATGAAAAAGTGGCTAGGAGGGCAGAGGTTCCAGACTAATGAGGAGCTTCAAAACAACGTTAAGCCCATCTCAACTGACTGCTGGCAACATTCTATGAAGAGGGGATTGGAAAGTTCGTCACAGATATGATAAATGCCTCAACCTTCACAGTAGTTATGTCGAAAACTAACCATGTTTGTACATAACTTTTGGTAATAAATTAATTTTGTTATTTATACTCTTCTTTTTTATGGACCATCGGAGGTTGAAAAAAAAAACAACCCTCGTATTATAGGAATCAATCCCATAAATTTCTCATGATAAGAATTAAATTTTATTGAATTTGTCGTAATCACAACACATTATTCAAGTGTCTGTCTTTGTAAAATTGATATCATAAATACATTCTATAAATATAAGGCCATGGCGTGCCAATATTAATAAATATTGAAAATGAGATTAAATTTTAGTTTACTACTACTTTTATAAATCACTTTACGGACTGAGTACCAAAAAATATTGTATGTAACAAGTACGTGGAACCTTCATCGCCCTTGTATGATATTACGGGCTGGCTTACGCCTCATCCATAAACATCAATACTTGTCCGTAAAGATACGTTTCACGCATTATTTACATAAATAAGTATTTAATTGTAAGTCTTTTCTTTGTAATGGGTTTATGTTGAAGTTATAAATGAATGATTACATGAATTTCATTATTGCTACTGTATTGGTTGTCATGGAGAGCGTGATTTAAAAAAAATGTTAATTCACTGCTGTGAGTTAAAAACTTTTACTTTACTGCTGTGATTAAAGCCAATGTTTAGTTTGCTAAGGACGGTGAAATGAAGGGCAGTTTAAATAGATTCGTGGATAACATCCTAGATCATATATATGTAACAGATAGGTCGGCCTTATAGGCTTTGACGTTAATAACTTTTATCAGGTTTACTACGCTGCCATCTAGTTCTTACATAAGGAGTCACGTCATAATTCCCATTTGAATTGCATTAGCGACTGTACTGCCATCTCGTGTTCGTTTACGGCAGACGGGTGGCGATCCTGGCGGTTGTTCTCTTCAAAGTGCTGTCGATTTTTGTTGGATATATAATCTAGGATAACATTAACAAAGGTGATTAAACAGAAAACTTTTTTTAAAATTTTTGTTATAAAATATACCTTTCTGAACGTACTTTTAAAACAGCTACTATAGTAACCTCATCTGTCACAGATATTCCGAAAACTTATTTTTTTCACTTATTTGCAGGCTTTTTTCTATCTTACATATCACAGATAAAATCATATTGCTCCACAGAATAAAAGTCACTGTTACTATCTTGAAGCAAATCGAAATCATTCTGAACTATGCATAAGAAAGAAAGCAGAAAACGAGCCAATCAGATTGAGATAGTCAAAAGAGCGGAGATTGACCTTTGAGGGTTTTCTCTTACATCTACAAATTCTTTGTCATTGCGCAAAAGATTCTGTGCACGTAACCGAGACAAGAGGCCAGTCTTCTTCACGCCTGTTGCGCAAAGGGGAAATGAAATGCATAGGTCTACAAGTATGAGTTTAGCGTTCAAAGCACGAAGTTTTAGACATAGAAAAACCTTGACTTTGTACACCACAAATGCTACCAATCCGCCATCACCGGGATTCAAACCCGAGTCTGCAGCCATCGTAAACCAATGCTCTGCCAACTGACTTTAGTTTTATTACGAAGATTTTAAAGTTAAAAAGTAGATTTTAATAAATAATTTTGCTCATGCGCACATTTCAATAAGTTGCTTATACAGAAACTTTAATTTAATTTGTACTTTAAATGTTAAATCTCAATTTCATTAGTACGTTACAAAAACCCATAAAATGTAGTCATAACTTAGTGGGGGGGGGGGAATATATTCAGCTGCCGTGCTTCAAAATAAGCCTTTCAAACAGTATCCGACGACTAAACATATATTTATGTAGGTATAGACATTATGGCTGCCATTTCAAGTGATTTTCTTGAGTAAATAAGAGAAATTCGATTCCTAATGCTTCCAGGATGGATGGGATAGTTACACAAATCTTCCTCGTTCTGTTTTCACAGTTCACATATATCTAAATCCACAAAACGTGACGACAAAGATTCTTTTCTGATTATTCCTTCATCCGGTGCATACAGTAAAATCTGAGCAGAATTTTTATTCCTTTTTTATGTTTGTCAAACATTGTTCTTTTTCCCTCACAGAGTTCGATTCCCGTATATCACCTTTTAAACTGATTTCAATAATTTTATTCCTTCTTTCAAATTAAGGAATAATGCTTAGCAAAGGGGATCAGAAACAGGGTGTACAATACGTGTTGCAATTCCACCAGATGGAAACGTTATGTGTAAAGATGATGAGAATATCTTTATTAAACCTGACGAGTGAGATGTAATGAATATGCAAGTCTGAAGCAGACATTATACTTTCTGATTTAAGTTCTACGATTCGGTAACAATTTATTTTCTTTGACATATTGCGTACATTACGATATATGGATCACATAAGGCAGAAAATAGGAAACATTGAAGAATGCTGGGTTTGCAGTGAAAGATCTGTCTTTGGGCAGAAAAATGTGAATGAACATATTATTTCGTATGATAATACTTCTATTAAACAGTTTATAGTTTATTTTCTTGAACTGTCCTATAAATGAAATACACTTAAATGAAATAATTTCTTAAACACACAAATAAGAGGACGAATTTTCGTTTTCTAGTTTTCACATAAAAGACATTATTTATAAACACACGAATAAACATATGACTTCATTTGTTACATGGTTTCTGTTGATACACATTGTGAATATAAACTATGTCATCAAACATGGTGGAATGATAGGAGATGTTAAATTCTCATAAATGATTTTTCGGGTTTCGAACACATGTAACATGTTTAATGAAACACAAATACATCAAATTGATACCAATAAAAAAAAATAAAAATTTTGTTTGTTTCGCTTTTGTTTTAGTACGTCGCAGGTGGTAATACCAGCGTATAGGGAATTATAAGTATGGACACTTCGCGTCGGTACCTTTGATGTAGCAAAGGGATTGAAGAGAAGTCATATGGCTCCCCGCAAGAGAGTAGAATTCGCTCTTGGTGTCCAGTCCTGGTCTAAACGCAGTTACTTCCAATTGGCCATCCTGTGACGTCGAAGTGCGTTTCCCCTCTCGGAGCAGAACTAGTAGAGCACGAGAGAGAGGGTAATGTGCCTTCGCTATTTAAACATATCCTTCCACTGCCACTCCCCTACTTCGCTCTTATAGCTATGGTTCCCCTCTCAAGGAGTTCGAGAGCAGAAACGTGTGACGTCACAGAGTCAGCAGTTGGAAATGTCTGATCTACAGAGACAGACAGCTCAGATAGATTAGATAGAGATAGAGATAGATGAGTGGATGGACAGATTGACGGACAGACAGATATTTATCATTCAAACAGGTGTATGTCTACACCCATTAATAATTGGACACATGTTTATATGAATCTTCTTACTCAGAATAGGCAATACTACCACCCCTACAATATTTTATATATTTCTACTGAACTACTCTGTATAATGAATGTGTGCACATGTTACTTTCTCTCAGCAGAACGTTTCCTGTCAATACTAATTTCATCATGTCATTTGTAAGTTTATTCGCATTATGAAAAGTATCAGGAATGAAATAATCTAACAGTAACAAATATAAATGACACTAGGGAGGAAATTAAACGCAGAATAAATACGGCAGAAGCTTTTGTCATCCATTCTGCTCTCAAAAAACCTGAAAGTTAAAATTTATAAAAGTTATTATTAGTTGCTCTGTACGGTTGTGAAACTTGAACTCTCACTTTGAGAAAGGAACAGAAGTTAAGGGTGTTTGAGAATAAGGTGCTTACGAAAATATTTGGGGCTAAGAGGGGTGAAGTTACAGGAGAATGGAGAAAGTTACACAACGCATAAATGCAAGCATTTTCTTCTTCAGCTGATATAATTAGGAAAATTAAATTCAGACATTTAGATGGGCAGGGCATGTAGCACGTATGGGCGAATCCAGAAATGCATATAGTGTGTTGGTTGGGAGGCCGGAGGGAAAAAGATCTTTGAGGAGGCCGAGACGTGGATGGAAGGATAATATAAAAATGGATTTGAGGGAGTTGGGATGTGATGGTAGAGACTGGATTAATCTTGCTCAGAATAGGGACCAATGGCGGGCTTATGTGAGGGCGGCAATGAACCTCCGGGTTCCTTAAAAGCCATAAGTAAGTAATGAAATAATCTATTGAATCTTGAAGTGGATTGCAAATGACTCAATTTCAACTAATTTGCTCGCAGTAACTGAATATGAACAAAATCTGTGCAATAGTCCAGAAGAAGTCGTTGTACACAGAACAGGCGGCGTTTTAAAAGCACCATAAAAGTTGCTGAAAATCTGTATTTTCGCGAACCTTTCAAATACATTTTTTGCAGCTTCATAATAATTTCTCTTTATATCTCGTGTAATGGGTAAGTACAAAACTGTAATAAATTAGAGATATAATAGGATTGCAACCACTTAACTGATAAAAGCTGATTGCGTATTCCTTTGAAGTGCAGCACAATTTCGAGGACGAATAGACTAGCCATTAATAAAATAAAGTCTGGTTGACTCAGACACACGCATTTTAGTTTCAATCTCCAGTACTTGGGTGAGATTGTGAGATCCAATCTGTTACATCGTCACGTCCGGGTGCTAACTTCGTAAGGTTTTATCTTATTATGAGATTGTGGTACAATTCGCATCCATATCATCTCAAACGCCGTCCTGGAGTCAGATAATGGAAAAAGTCTACACAACTTTTCATCCACGCTACGACTGTTACATGAACAGTACAGCAGCTGGAGACGACGAATACATACAAACCGAGGGTGTCAGTTAATTATATAAAATAATACGTGGGAGTTGGAAGGAGTGGTAGTGCAAACGAGGAAGGCCTTTAGCTAGGATTAGGTAGGGAGATGTTTAAGCTCGTTGGTATCATTCGTCATAAGCTTACAGAGTTTCTGCTGTTTTCTTTCTCACGATCCTAACATTACCGCATTTGTCTCACATCAGGATATTGATATATTATTTTATGTTAGGATGTGCTTGGTCTCAACATCTGTAGTACACTGGTTTACTGACATTAATGTACCTATACTGTATTTACTCGCCCAATTCACGCCATCGTCTAATTCATGCACCTAAAATTGTCCAATGAAACTAAAGAACAATGTTTATCCTCGTATATTTCACGTATAAAAAAAAGATCTCGCAAGCAGGGATTACCGACGATAGGAATGCGAACGAAACAATTCGATAAGGATGAGCGGGCGACAGGAAAGGTCACGAGATAACTTGAATGATATTCACAGTCGGAAGAGAAATGACATCGATAGAATCAGTCTTGCATTGTGAAGGTAATCGTTTACTACATCGTATCGCACTCCTCGTACGAATCGTATGCAACGGATATTTTAAGTGCAGTACGTTCACTGTAAGGGATCTACCTCATCGCCTCATCGGATTCCCTATCAGCTGTTTGAAACATGATGTCGTACGATATTGACATTACTGAAGACAGAGGAGGTGAGGTTAGGTCTATTAATTATGAGTGTTAGCGAATAAGAATTTGTAATTGCTTCATGCGTTTTAATTGAAGAGGAAGAAACGAAAGAAATATTGGTTACATAATATATATGTAAGAAACGACTTGATTACTGTAATGGGAACGCCTCAAATTATATAATTCTTCGCAATTTTTTACAAGCGAAATAAGTTTTCCGTCTGCCATTTTGGCGCGACACTGAACATGATACAACATAATAGTAACAGTTGATCAATTAAAATTGATTTATTAAAGAAGGCCATGATCGCACGCATCGGAAAAGTTGCTCATTCGAGAAATGTAGATGGATTTGCCGAGAGCCGATGCGTACGATACGATGTAGTGAACGCGGTTACATAACAATTACAGAGAAGATTGTCTTTTTCCGATCCGTGCGATTCGTCCGATGAGTGCGATACGATGTAGTGAACGCTTACCTTGATAGTTACATTACGGTTTTAGTTTCAGTTCCACTGCATGTGAATACGTGTCTTGTTTCAAGTGCGTTTATTTTATTATGTAGTGATGAAGCGTTCCCTCGCAGAGTATCATTATTTTATTCGTAAATATAATGTTGCGCTTTTAATTCGCTTCGAATTTTTCTCTTGCTACGCTCTTTATTTCCACAGGCGATATCCCCATCTATTCATCTTCTTGGAAGAGGCAGTATTTCCATCAGCCCGTATCTCTCGCTCCCTCGGCGTGCCTATATACACACGTCACAACAGACAGTAACGCCACCACTGTTTTTCGGTAATCGTTCCTTGAGCGAGCTATAATAATGAATAGGGCCGTGATATCGATATATTTGTATTAGTCGGAGGTGAACATAAGACGCCGGTCAGAATGTAGTCGGCGTTTCAAGTATACAGGCAACGGAAGCGAATTTGAAACACGCCTAAGTAAGCATGTTCCGTGTTTCGTATACGATTATTGCGTGTCATAAAATCAAGACAATACAATTATTCTATAATAAGGATTAATATCGAAAAGGTCTAAAATGCTGGTGTCATCGGAAAGCTTGTACTTACTATGGTTATTAGAGAAGAAAAATCCGCTCCGGTACCGGGGATCGAACCCGGGTCCTTGGGTTTACGTACCAAGTGCTCTAACCACTGAGCTATGCCGAAGTTCAATCCACGGCATCAGATCGAATCAGTCTCCTTTAGTGTTTTTCCCTATGTGGCCTGACTCCAAGTTTAACATGCTGCATGTTGACAATTATTGTTTAAGTGGTTGTATAATGTAGATAGGAATGTATGTGTTAGCATGAGAGACTAAATTAAATTGTTTCGGGATGCGGTAAATATATAAAGTTTATTTAATTGTTTATGTAATGTACACAGGAATGTATTGTGGGTCCCTATCACCACGGCATGGCGCGTCCTCAGGTTGCGGGTAGAGGAGACGGCCTCCAGATATGGAGGGTAGCTGCGAATATATTGAATAAGAAGTCGTGGACAGCCGATAAGAGGTCGCCCTCCAGCTTGGGGGTTGGGCGAAGGGCTAACAACCCATTACCGTAAAAAACAACTTGTTACGAACCCATACAATAAGGACCTTTGGGGAGGCCGAGACGTAGATGGGAGGATAATATTAAAATGGATTTGAGGGAGGTGGGATATGATGATAGAGAATGGATTAATCTAGCACAGGATAGGGACCGATGGCGGGCTTATGTGAGAGCGGCAATGAACCTGCGGGTTCCTTAAAAGCCATTTGTAAGTATGTAAGTAAGTAAGACAGGAATGTAACTGGTAGAGTAAGAGACTAAATAAAATATATACCGGTACTGTATGTATATTTAAGCATAAGAGACTAAATAAAATTATAATGTATATTTAAGTGACTATGTAATGTAAACAGGATGTAGTAACTGATAGCATAAGAGGCTAAATTGTTTTGAATGCACGAAATGTATGTACTGTATATTCAAGTTAAGGAAGTTTATGTGATATTCGCGATACTCGTTTTTGAAGAATATAGCCTAGTTGTACACATTGTTGTATAATGATAGAAGCACTTGAATTAAGTTACAGAGAAGTGTATGAGTGACCTAACTCAATAAAAGAGCTAATATTAGGGATCAGAGAATAATGTCTTTCGTTCCAGAACTGAGATGGAAAATCGAACATTTGCTTCCACAATTGATGGCGGAAATTCAATCTTCCTTGTAACTTCCCGGAACCACTATCAAAGGCTTTTGTTCCATAAAATTAAATTCAACAACTCCAACACTGTGAGGAAGTCAGTCATACGGCTCTGGAGCCAAGTTCCTGGCAGGAATGCTGTAGAAACTAGTACAGACAAGACGCATGAAGAGCACGCTTGTTTGACTAACTTGCGAATTGTTTATTTTCTGCAAGACTCTAAAGCATTCGCTATCCCTGATACACCATCTCTATGCTACACTGTCAACTCTGGCTAAACTGTAGCCCAGTAAACCGGCAGCTTATAATAGGCACCAAAGATTCAATCCAAGACAGATCCGTTAGGTATATGGTGAAAAAAAAAAAAAAACTAATGTAGAACGACCTTTCTCCGAGTACTTCAGTTCCTTGCCATTTTTATTTAATGATTATTAAGTAGCCGTTGACTATCAACGTAACTATAAAGCAACCAACAATTCATGATAAAAATACAGTAAAATCTCGTTAATGCGGACTAATTGGGGGATAAGTTGACCGGTATAATGAAAGTCCGGATTAACTGAAATAACCTAAAAGAACAGTAGAAAATGCATTAGAACTCCGTTTATACAGTGCGTTCGTAACTCGGCCGGACCGTTCCGCGGCGGTCTTGGACTGGGTGAAGATTGGCGCGCCTGCCGCCAGAGTAGCGCTGTAGCTACCGCTGACGCGCCAGTCAGTCGAGTTCGATCTGTCGTGAGGGAAAGACGTCTGTGTGCATGTTGTGAGTAAAATTGTGTTGTCTCGTGGTGATAAAGTGTCTATTAATAATAGTTGAGTACACTTTAGAACAATATATTTTTCTCTATGATGCGTATGTGAAATAATCTTCCGCAAGAAGGTGTCGAAGAGAATTTGAACATCGGTTTGCAGGTGTTCTAATTCCTAGCAGGTCAACTATTCATGACCTTGTCAATAAAGTAAGACGCAACAAAACATGTTTTTTATGATGTATTTAAAGGGCATAGGCCTAAATACACTATACAGTACAGTAAAATGTGTAATCGATAATAATATTTGTTTGTATAGTTCTATGCTCTATGACATCCATTTTGTCTCAACAATGAACAGTGTTATTAAGCGGCTGTATTACCACCGCCATTGTAATATAACAAGAACAAAGTAAAACAAAAAAGTACAAAACACTGAGAGTTTTTCTTTCTATCTCTTCTATTCTATTAGTCCCCTTTGAGAGGAGGGCCACGGGCTGGGGACTGCCCTCGTACCGACGCCGCTTGGGTGGGCCCATGGTACTATCGTAGTCTAGTATATACAGTCACGAAGCTCAATACGTAGTAAATATGCATCCATGGATAGTTGCTAACCACTAGGATCGCTAATATCGCTTCATTACAGACAATGCGAAATAGTACCTGCACAGTCTATTGTTCCTAGTACCCTCATAAACTCAAGCTTCGTGACTGTATATACTAGACTGTGGTACTACCCGGAATGGAATTGTATGCATCCCTGAAGCAGATACAGATTCACCTGCGGGCCGCCCGTGAACTTCCAGCCTACAGAATCCCTTTACCTTTCCGCGTTAAGTATCACCAAGGTCCCTCAATCCCAGGTCACACGAACACTATAAGGCCCAGGTGAGAGCAGTTCAGTTGCAGCTCATAGCCTACTGTACATCGGAGCAAGCCCGAAATATGGGAAAGAAACGGAGATGATGATGATAATGATGATGATGATGATGATGATGATGATGAAAGAGGAAAAATGTAATTATGATGACAAAATGAGTCTGAGATCAAACGCTGAAAGTTACCCAGTAATTCTGCTTCAATTGTTGACGGAAAACCTCGGAAAACCCTCAACCAGGTAACTTCACCCAACAGCATTTGACCAATTTTACGTATCGAGTGTCGTTAAACACAAACAATCTAAATATTGGAACACAATGTCTTTTTATAATAATGTATCATACAAGTTGCATAATTTTTTCAAAAAAGAAAATGTAAAGGTCTCTTTTAGAACAGGTAATAAACTTAATAATGTTATTTCAAACAATATTTGTAACTCTGATAAATATGCCAGTGGTGGAGTATACACGCTGCATTGTAAGAATTGCCCAAAAAAGTATATTGGCCAAACCAAAAGGAATTTTAGGACTAGATATTCTGAACATAAAGCAGATTTTCGTCACAATCGTAATAAATCCAAATTCGCAACCCATTTGATTGAGAACAACCACGAACTTCAAAAAATGTCCGACGCTTTACAGATTTTAAAACCCATCAGTAATGGAACCTTTAATTTAGTTACTGAAGAATTTTACATAGCTAAATCGCTTAATAATACTGTTTCATTAATTAATGAGCAATTACCTATTTCCGGTAACCCCTTATTTAAATTAGCCAATGGAAACTCTTCTCACTGCGGCACGTACCCCCCTCCACTTACGTCATGACGTGTTTTTTTCATACTGTGTTATTGCACCAGTCACTACTACGCCACAGACCAGGCAACATCACTTTCTTTTATTACGCCAAGACCAAAGACCTTGTAAGTAGTTTATCGTCACTTCATTTCTCTTTCTGGTTCTACACAGGTCCCTTCACTAAAATTTATTATTGATTTTTGCAGATTTTACAATGTGCTGCCACGTCGTAATGACTGATGCAAAACAATATTTTAATTTGTTATTCTTTTAACTGTCTGTGTCTCTATTTTAAGCTGCATATATATCTTGCAGACCTCAGTTTTTTAAACTAATTTTGATCTATAAGCTGCACACATGTCAAATACTTTTATGTATTAATTTTTGAGACCTCATGAAGGTTTTACTATCATATATATATATTGTGACAGCGACGTGAGATTCGAACTCACGACCAGCGTCCCGCGAGAGAGCATATCGCGCGGGCTTCACGGGGAAAGGGGAAAGGGGCCTACACGCGAGGGGAGGCTGCGCGCGCAGCTGCTACTTAACGCAGTGAATGTGGAACGACCTTCCCGACTATTCCAGAAATCCGTCGAAGTGGAAGACTCGCGAATTTTCGAGGCTACGTCGCTGTGGTTATAAATTACGGTCGCGAAGGAACGACAGCAGTTTTAGAGTTTTCAGTTATTCAGTCAGTGAGTAAGCCAGAGCAAGCAAGCCAGACTTGTGTGCCGGAGTTCGACTCGAGTGTGCGTCCGCATCTGCGTCAGCATCCGAAGGCCTGAGTTCGAGTGCAGTGGACCGCAGTTGGAGGGACCTGAGTTCGAGTGCAGTGGACCGCAGTTGGAGGGACCCGAGTTCGAGTACAGTGAACTGTCTCTGAAGGTCTGTGGTTCGAGATACTGTGAACTGAGAACTGATAGTTCTGATTTGTAAATAGTGCTTTGTAAATATTAGTTAAGATTAACAGTTCATTGTTGTTCATACTAGTCCAAGTAAATTGTCATTGTCGTCGGTGGAGTGCTATAACGAATACTGTGTTGAGTGAAAATCCAATTGTTGACGAGAGAGTTTAAGGCGAATTGTAGAAAGGAATTATTGTTGTGGCGAATAAATTACATTGTTGTAACTAATAAAATTCACAATATATTAGACTGTTCATAAGTCAAATTTTACTTTTCTTACCATTGTATTTTTATATCTTCACATCATGTACCTTAACACATTTCGACGTTACTTGTCCATCTATGTCTTTATATGAAAAGCTTAATATCACGCAAGTCTGACCTGAGGATGCTATTATAACAACGAAAGCGCAAGTCAGAATATGTTCATGTAACCTATGTAATATTTTGTATTTTTGAATAGACAGTTATTGAAGGACTTTTGATATTTGTTTCTTTAAATTTGTTAACTTGTCGGACCAACATGCCTTTCAAACAAGTTACATATGTTCGAAATCCGATAGATAATTTGTGAGAACCCTGTAGATATAACCATTTAAACTTCGGCAATAACTTTTTGAATACTTATTTTGATATATCACAAGATTTATCGACTGGTAAACTGTTTTGTCACCTAATATATTGACTTTTTTTCTGAACTGTCAACATCTCTTCTCATATTACGCTGTATAAATTTTATATTTATTTTACAACCTTCTCAAAACAGTCTCTATTTACGCAACTTTTAAAGCAAATTGTGTATACAGAATACTTTGCTCTCACACAAATCGATGGCTGGCTTTCCCCAGCGTATGGAGAAAGAGATATAAACGTTTTTATTTATTTTCGTCCTCGGAACATGAAAACTCATCTTTCAAGTGACTCAACCAGACAACATTGCAACATGACGATTCCTTGTACGGTATTTCAAGAGTCATTGTTTTAAATGTTTCTCTATGGCAGTGAGATCAAAAAGGAAGCTCGTGCAGGGCTATGCTTTCATTTGGTAATACACCTTGAAACAAAAGCACAGGCTACGCCATCATCCTTTCTGCAATTTACTTATGTTTTTCTCTTTTCCACTCTTACTTACTTTCTTTCTATTTGCTGTATTTTCCCTCTTTATTTTCAGTTTTTCTTCTCATATCGCTTCAAATTTACAAATTTTTCTATATTACGCTCACTTTTATTTCTTTGCATGTTTCTTTTCATTTTCTTTTCTTCTTTCTTCCTATGTGCTTCATTCAATCTGATTTATTCCTAGTCACTTTTACTTCCTGTTCGTTTCCATTTCTATCCACATTCTTGTTTGTTAGCTTCAGTTATTGATTGAACTGTAGCTACTGTCAATTCTACTGTCTCTATACTAATTCTACTGTCAATTACGTTGAGGAAGGTTCTGAATTTTAACAGGAAATTATTATTGTAAATAGAGTTCCGCAAAGGTTGCCGACTATACAAATTGAGAGCAAACGTCACACGGACTTGTAAGACGTCACGCTCTCGTAGTTGGAGAGATAAGTCATACAGTCACTTCAAAATATTAGTAGGGCTACACCATGACATTACGAAAGCGATTATAACCAAGAACCGCACTTTTTCCCATGTGGCTACAAGATTAAGTATTACTGGAGTTTTTTAAGCGGACGACGCGCGTGCATCTAGCAAGCGAAGTACTTGACTGACTGCTTTCTCTACTCTTGTTTGGTCAAGTTGGGCAGAACAAAACATGGACCACTTAACAATTACACTAATATTTACAATTTAAATTAGATAGATATTTGATAGCCGTCCCAACCAGGGTTTAATAATCGGCCTCCTAATCAATTCTAAAATAATATTTATATTTAATTCAATTTTTTCTTTAATAGAATCCCTAGTTAGGTAGGCTATCATTGAAAAATTTGTTGAAATATACCATATACATTAGAATACATTATTTTCACTATTTACTCTACCGGTATCATAAAGAATGGAGGCCTACATTGATCAAACATTTTTTTACACTATTATGCACAATGTTGTGCATTGTAATGCAAGTTATTTTATTTAATAATACTAGTATACTTTTTTTTTTAAATAGTGTATAATAGTGTAAGAAAATATGTTTGATCAATGAAAGCTTATAGTATATATTTTTTAAATAGTGTATAATAGTGTAAGAAAATATGTTTGATCAATGAAAGCCTATATTATTTTTTATAATGTACTAAATTGATAATGTCCCGCGCCGTGGCGCCGTGGTCTAAGGCATCCTGCCTAGGATTCGCGTTACGGAATGCGCGCTGGTTCAAATCCTCATGGGGGAAGAAATTTTCTCATGAAATTTCAGCCAGTATATAGGATCGGTGCCTACCCAGCATCGTGATGCACTTGGGGAGCTACGATAGGTAGCGAAAATCCGGTTTCGCAAACCAGCTATAATGGGGTTATCGTGCTAACCACACGATAACTCCATTCTGGTTGGATGATCGTCCACCTCTGCTTCGGCATGTGGACGTGAAGCCAGCAGCCGGCTGGTCGGTCTTGGCCCTTCATGGGTTGTAGCGTCATGGATTTATTTATTTTACTAAATTGATAGCATATTCTAGTGTACATAGTGTAAAGGGGCTATCAGATATTGACAACTTTCAAAAGCCGATTGGCAAAAAGACTCTAGATGGTTTATTTAACGACGATCGCAACAGCAGAAGTTATATCAACGTCGCCGGTGTGCCGGAATTTTGTCCCGCAGGAGTTCTTTCACATGCCAGTAAATCCACTGACATGAGCATGTCGCATTTAAATACACTTAAATGCCATCGATCTAGGCCGGGATCGAAGCCGCAACTTCGAACATAGAAGGCCAGCGCTATACCAACTACGCTACCGAGGCCGACTCGTCTCTAGAATATGATCTTTCTTCAAATATTACTTTTGTAGAATACCGTATTTATATTTTTAATATATCAATTTTCCTTCACTATGTTAATAATTTCTTTGTTCCAAATTATTATTTAACACTAAATTGTGTTTAACTCTTAGAATTTCATGCAACTAAACAAATCTACATTTTGCTCTTACAATTATTATACGAGGGTATACTGAAAAGTAATGCCTCCTATTTTTTTTGTAGCTATGAATATAGTTAAAAATATTAGTTATAGTACATTGTATTCAGTAAACTTTCTGCTTTCAATGACGAAATTTTCGTATCTCTGCCAATAGAGAGCTCTGAGTTATAGCCTGAAACATGGCGGTGTGTACTAGCTGTTTCAGGTCTTCTTTCCGAATGCCAATTTTTCCAAATGCCCTTTTTTCCGAATGAACATTTTTCCGAATTCCTCATTTCCGGATGACCATTTTTTATAGAACCTGTTTTTCGAAATAAAGAATATTACATGAAATAATTATTAAAGTTAAGGGCGTGGAGTGTTTGTCGGTAACGACCGGGAATTTCTTCAAGTTCGTCTAAGGATGAGGGATTTCTCGGTTGCTCTATCCTTCTTTCTTCTTAAAGATTTTTTTTTTAATTTTCCCTTTCAGACATTAAACAAAGGACACGTGAAGGCACTTGATGTAATGCGTTCCTAAAAATCTGCCCTGGATGAAGCTCTGGGTGATTCTGTGCTGTTCGTTTCAGGTTACTTTTCACCAACTCTGCTTGTGCTTCCTATCTATTCGGAGCATGAGAGTGAGGCGATACATGACTATTTCTTCACCATTTCTGTTATGGCTCCTGTTGAACACTCGTTCTATCTCAGTCTTACACGTTCCCAATATATCTTTCCACCAGGACCATTTTTACCTTTGTAATATAGCCTACATATAACAATTCATTAATAATTTCATACCCCGTTTACCTGAAGTAATAATTTGTACATCCATTGCGACTTGTTAATTTCAAAATATTAATGAACACTAATAATTTTGTTTAATTATTACAGAAACAATGCTAACAATGTATAGGATTATTAATTTCGGTAAACAGTGAACGCGTAAAAGAAATAGTCATAATTTTTCTTGTTATTTTTCAATAAACAAATATTGTTAAAACGGTCTTCCTTTCTTCACTATAACAACACATTATTCCCCTTTAAGCTTCGGCCCATCTTGCACCGTCACTCTGAGTTTCCCCTCTCTCCACCTCCGAGAGGGACGTCAGCGGAGACGGGCTCACGATATGTAATTTAATTAATCAAGTTAACGCGGAATTAATTGAGATGAAGTGTTGTTTTCTGTTTAGTCAACTGTCCGAAAACAGGTCTGAACCTCACAAGTGATACCAATAAGGCACTACTTATGAGGCAACTAGGCCAGGAGATAATGGGGTAGTGTGGCCAGGGTAGTGAAGATAATTAAAATGATGAATAAATGATAAAATTGATATAATAAGTAAGTTGAGATAATAATAATAATAATAATAATAATAATAATAATAATTGTTATTATTATTACTACTATTGTGAATTATAATTGTATTATGATAGTAATTTGTTACCACTGTCACCGGATGTTTATCCGTTTGCAGTATGAATGCATAGATACATACACAACAAACAAACAAACAAACAAACAAACAAACAAACAAACAAACAAATAAATAAATAAATAAATAAATAAATAAATAAATAAATAAATAAATAAATAAATAAATAAATAAATAAATAAATAAATAAATAAATAAATAAATAAATACGCACATACATACATACGTACATACATACCTTCGATTTCATCTTTAAAGAGTGCAAGAAAGACATAATTGCCTGTAGGTGTATTATGTATTCTAAATAATACGACGTTGTCACTTCTTATGAATGACTCTCACGTCAACCTTGCATGCGTTTTGCAAAGAATAAGCTAAGACAGAAAGAAGTGACAACTCTGTAGGTTATAATGCAGGTTTACTTTCAACGCTTTAACTTTCCTTATCACTTCCATTTCACCATTAGGCTACTTCATTACCGCCGTATTATGAAGTGAACTTCTCTGAATAATCTCGTAGTTGTTAAGGACCGCTATACAATACATATAAAAAACTGAGTAGAATTTTACATCGAGTGTTAGAGGTTTCGCACGCAATCGTGTACACAAGGCATGTAGAACACCCTGTCCCAGGAATATGACGGAATCCTGCCTATCCTCTGAAAGGATTCTGGATCAGGTAAGTGGGGAACAGGTTCCTATTGTATAGCTGATAGAGGCAATTTGCAAGTCTGTTCACCATGCCGCACACGTTCTAAAAGCAATTTACGCTGTGTTTTAGAGAACGCTATGAAGTAGAGGACATATTTCTGGATTAAAGTACCGATATTTCAAGTCGGGAGCTAACGCTATTGAGTGGCGACCTGGAAAAGAGGAAAAGTTGCAGTTTGTTTCTCAAGAATAAATCTGGAATGGTAGTGAAAGGCGTTGGAATTAGACTAACCAAATATATTGTGTAATAATTAAATAACAAAGGCAAATCAGTCTTGAAAATAATATACTGTACGTGCATAGTGTAGGTGTCCATTAGTATTGAGACGCACCAGTTTCCCAACTCCGGTGCTAGTATGTACGAAATCTCAAACCAGATTTAGACGGACAGCGCAAAGGATAGATCCTATAGATCAGTGGTTGTCAGCACTCGCTGAAACGTGCAAAGGGTATGCGGAGCTGTCCCGTGTGCCCCGTCGTGCAGCAGGAAGAGGTAGAGAGCATACTCGCTAGCAGCTACGAGTGCACCATGGTGCACTGTGTTCTCCGCGGGTAAGAGACACTAGCCCCAGGGTGCTCTGTGCTGACGACCGCTGCTATAGATGGAAAAAGTAAACAAGCCCAAGTCTGTTCCCCCCACCTTCGCTCAATACACCGCTATTTAGTTAACCTGTATCTCTCTGACTGGGACCTCAATTTCGAAATCTAATGATGACTTATATGCTCTAGGTAGCCTTTACTGTTTGGTCAAAATAATATTATAGGTTAACAACTGGAAAAACTCCGTTATGGGAGGTTACTAAACCTTACCGCTGCGCTGGAAGCGGAGTCGGAGTTTCTCTCCATTAATCTGAATCATTGTCGCTACTGATTGACAAGTCATCTGATGCACCACTGCTATCAGTTAAACATTCTCCTAACGAAATTATTATATTTTGTCACTGTCTAGTACATTAACACTAGAAAAATATTGTTCTTTGTTATTTTTGACGTGATCAACACATTTTTTCCACTTGTCTTTTCCATATTTTGCGAAAAGGCGGAGACACAATCGTTCCTATACGTTAAGTGGAGACCAAATTTCTGTTACAAAAATCCAATTGAAAAGACTGGAGATAACTGAATAAACATTTTAGTCTGTCCCTTTAAGTAAATAAAACCAATCAAAACAATACATGCTTATTTTTAAAGCATAGTTGGGTTTTGAAGATAAATAATGTTTATGTACGCACTACTTGACGGACCACGAGCAGTCAGACATAAACTTAACAAGTGATGATATCTCGTTGACTCATTCTATTAACATAGGGTTTTTTCAACATAAAGTATAATTTATTTAGATGATTTCATACACTGCAGCTACCGCTTTATCTCTTCAAGAAAAGAAGTTTATCGCTGATATTTTTTTCTACTTCAAAAACATATTTTCCCACACTACAGTAGTATAAAACAAACCTCAATTAAGAAGTCTTACATTTGTTATATTGCGGTGGCTCTTAGAAATCAGAAAACAATACTCTTCAACATGCTTTTTTCCTTATTAGAATCTGACTACTACTTTTGGAGTTATTATTAAGTATAAAAATAGGAAAATATAATAATAATAATAATAATAATAATAATAATAATAATAATAATAATAATAATGGCTTTATTTAACCTGGCAGAGTTAAGGCCGTAGGGTCTTCTCTTACACTCAACCAGGATTAAAACTTGCTTACATACTTCAACATACACTGAATCGTTACACACCCCTGATTAAAACGCTATGGTACCGAGTTCAATCTCTGCGTATTGTACGTACACCTAGACAGCGAGAATATTTGTGGAGGGAGAAATGAAGGGTTGGTGTGAGAGTGCCCACGCGGGAACATATTGCCCATGCCTGCTGTAGACAAAAAGTATCTGTTTACAATGTGAAATGCAAAGCGGCCAGTCTCGCCCGAGCAGCGGTACGAGTAAGACGTGCTTACAGTATACTGCGGAGCGATCGTGTATAGCGAACTGGTGTATACTACTAGTTGCAGTGTGTTGTGTATTTGTGTTTTTCTTTTGTTTTTGCTTGCACAGTGAATATTTATTTACTTCGTCAAATATATACATTTTACCACTGCGTGTGTGTAAATAGCGTTATTCTCGATTGATTTCATTATGACGACGGCGTGAATAATGACATGGACATGAACATGGCTTCACAATTGGAACATGAAATTCATACCGATTCGGAAACATTATCAGCTCTATCATCTGATACACGAATGAATACTTCGGATCTCGAAGAAATACTACAAGATGCAGGTATCGGTAACAGTATCAAGACCTACATCATACAAGCATATGCTGAACGAGCTAAAAACAAGCAAGCCGATAAAAGGGTGAGAGATGAAACATCTAACTCTGAAGATGAATTCCAATTTGTAAAGTCGAGGAAAAAATCTGGACGCAAATCTACGACGAATCGTCCCTCGACATCAACATCTGTGAACATCCCGTTATCAAACCGTTTTAACAGACTACCAAACGATGAGACTCGTCCCGTTAATGACGAACATCAACAACAGCAGGAACAACAACATCATCATCAGCAGCAGCAGGAGCAACAACAACATCTGCAGCAGCAGGAACAACAGCAGCAACAACAGTATCAACATAAAAATCAATATCAGAAGCAAAATCCTGGATCACTACCTAACTCACAAGCCCAGGCTTCGTCTTCATCGAGGCCCATTAAACCACCACCAGTTGTAGTCAAAAAGGTAAACAATCATCTGTCTTTTATTAAAACCTGTATCAACATTACAGATGACCCTAGCCTCATATGTACATTCACTATTGATGGGTTAAAACTTCATCCTAAAACAGTAGAGGCCTACAACAAATTAACCAAATATTTGATCTCTGAAAAGATTGAATTTGATACGTTCATTTCACCAACAGAAAGGCCGATAAAATATGTAATTAAGCGACTACCACCTTCAATTTCCGAAGAAGAAATTTACGAAGAACTTCTAGCTTTGAAATATCCAGTACAATCTGTTCGTCAGTTAACCTCAAAAGCAACTGGTTTTAAAGAAGCTTCAAAACTTCCTGTTTGGCTTGTAACATTAGAAAATTCGCCTGCTGGTGAAGCAATACGTCAATGCACAGGATTATTTAATATTAAAATGTCTGTTGAACCTTATCGACCTAAACCATCTATACGACAATGTTATAAATGTCAGGCTTCTGGTCATGTGTCTACTGGGTGTCACCACCAAAGCAAATATGTTAAGTGCGCGGGAAAACATTCTATGGCCGACTGTCCAAAGAAAGGTCCAGAACATGAAGCACTCTGTGCAAATTGTGGAGACAAGCATACTGCAAGTTACCGACAATGTCCAAAGTTTATGTCGTACGTCAACCTCACCACTCCGAAACCAATAGTACAAAATGAACTCAGACTACAACCTCCATCACCTTCGGACTCAACTGCAACCTGGGCTAAGATAGTATCTATCAATTCTCAGTCTGCTTATCGACAATCAACTCAACCGTTACAGTCTGAAGTACATGAACTGCATAAATTGTTGCGTTCGTTCAATATTCAACACTTTCTCCTAGAACTCAAAGATGTTTTTAAACAAGTATTAGTGTTAGTATATTCAATACAAGAAGTAATGGCGACTATACAACCTTTCAACAAGCCAACTCAACATGGTAAATAAAACTACACCGCCACGTCGATCCTTAAGAATTGTATATTGGAATGCAAATGGGCTGAAGACTCAATTAGGCGAATTCAAACAATTTCTCTTCAACTACGATGTTGATATTATGCTTGTCAACGAGACTCACTTAACACAACAAGACCGTCTTGTCGTAAGAAACTATACAGTATATCGCACAGACAGTCCTTTACTTTATCATAGAGGTACTGCAATCTTCATTAAAGATTCCATCCCACATCGACATGTAAACCTACAATATAATCCAGATTTAGAGGCTACTAGTGTAATAGTAAAAACTATAGCTGCTGAAATTCTTTTCTCAGCAATCTATGCCCATCCTGGAGCGCCCTTTCCTCTGCAACATCTTAGATATTTAACAAATTACAGTCAATACTTTGTGCTCGCCGGAGACTACAATGCTAAACATCAGGAGTGGAATAGTTTCAACACTTGTCATCGGGGAAGACAACTTGCCAGATTCGTTCAGGAAAATGGATTCACCATACTTGCTCCAACGGAGCCAACTCATTATCCTTATAATCCTAGACATGCCGTTGATATTATTGATTTTGCCATATTGGAGTGTCCACTACCGCCTCTAGTCACTTACATTCTACCAGAGCTGCAGTCAGACCATTCCCCTGTGCTTCTTGAACTTTCGGCAACCTAGTCTCCAGCTAACAGCAGGCCTCATTATCCTCTTATAACCACAAACTGCAATGCATACAAGGATGAACTGGACACTATTATGATAAACTTTCCAAAACCTGCTGATGTCGAAGACGCTCAAGTGGCTTTAAACGTCTACACTTCTACTTTGCGTGAGATATATCGCAAACATACTAAACTTTCTTCACCTGCAAACTCCTTTAAAGAAGACCAAACATTACGAGAACTCCTTCGTCTAAAACGAGCTGCACGCAAACGATGGCAACTACATCGTGATCGTCTTGATCTACAGTTATGTAAAAATTTGGCAAAGAGGATCAAGAAAGAACTCTACCTTCTAACAGAAGATAAACTTGATAAATAAATACAGGAAGCTTCAAATCCGTCTGCTTTGTGGAAAACTACAAAGAAATTTACAAAATAGAAACAGCCACCACTTATGGCCATACAAGGATCAAATGGGGTTGTCTATACTCCATGTGAAAACGCAGCGGAAATAGCAAACTCCCTCGAAACAAGATTTCGGCCAAATGTTTATCCTGAAGATTCAAACTTCATCAGAGATGTTGAACTTCGAGTTCATCGTTATCTTCTAAAACCACCTACTGCTGTGATAGAAGATATTACTCCACATGAAGTAACCTCACTCATTAAAGGACTGCCTTCAAGAAAATCTCCAGGCTTCGATAGTGTTACTTCCTTACATCTAAAAAACTTGCCAATTACTACAGTTACACTACTCACATTTATACTTAACTTTTTCCTCTCAGCTGCAGTCTTTCCTACAAGTTGGAAAAATGCTAAAGTCATCACCTTGCCCAAACCTGGTAAAAATCCTACTTATCCGCAAAACCTAAGACCAATTAGCCTACTGTCAACTATAAGTAAACTATATGAACGTATTTTACTACGACGTATCTGGAACCATATCAATCTACATCAACTTATTCCTCATCAGCAATTTGGTTTTCGTACTGGTCACTCCACTGTGCTTCAAATACAACGTGTTGTTGAACATATTACAGCCTCATTTCAACGTAAACAGCAAACAGTCGCTTTCTTTCTAGATGTCAAAGAGGCATTTGACAGAGTGTGGTATAATGGTCTCCTCTGTAAACTCATTCAGTTCAATTTTCCTGACACTCTTGTGCATTGCATTGCCGACTATCTTACTTCTCGTTCATTTCAAGTTTACCTTGAACATGAACTTTCACCCGTTACCCCTATCAAAGCTGGAGTTCCTCAAGGCTCTGTCCTTGGCCCTATTCTTTATCTTTTGTATACAGATGATTTTCCTCTGCACAGATCTTGTCAAACTGCCTCTTTCGCCGATGACACTCTGGTGTATTATTCTGCTAAGAGCCTTCCTTTTATAATCCGCATTCTCCAAGGTTATGTTCGTCAGTTTGAAGATTGGTTTACGAAATGGAGAATTAACATTAACACTGCTAAAACTCAAGCCGTTATATTCTCTAAGAGACGAGTCCAACTACCTCAAAGCATCAGTGTATTCGGAAACTACATAAATTATGATAGTATTCATTTAGATAGTAGGCTCACGTTTAAACACCATATAGACACGATTGTAGCCAAAGCGCATAATAAACTTTTGAGACTTTATCCCCTATACCGTAGCTCTAAACTTTCACTCAAAATAAAGAAAATCTTTTACTACTCACTCATCAGATCCGCCATCTTGTACGCCTGCGAAGCTTGGGGTTTTGCTGCCAAGACTCATCTATTAAAAATCCAACGGGTACAAAACAGAGCAGCAAGAATGATTACCAATTCACCACGTGGACTTCGCATCGCCCAACTTCATGAGGACCTGGGTCTCGAAACCATCCAAAAACATCATAATCCGACGCATCACTCATCTCTACGGCAGATATCTACAAGAGCATCCAAATCCACTTCTCAACGCTTTTGGAAATTATAACATCATAGGTCCACACAGACGTCCAAAAGCTTTACTAGCCAATTGATCAAATAATTTCTGTTGTGTATATGTAACTTTTTGTTCAAATGATTTTGTATTATTGGAGGCTGGCCTCCTCATATTTCTTATGAAATCCAGACAAGGCAAAGACCTAAAGAAGGTGTGTTACTTGAAACAAATTGCATAACTAAAGTTATGCGTCACGTCATGTGATTGGTTGGTTGATTGGTTGGTTGCAAAGCGGAGTTTGCGCTGTTGGTGAACGTCATCACAGCTACCGGTACTTACAAGGTCTCGCACTCGGCACAAGCGATGTTCAAGTATTGAGCAGTCCTCAGTGTGGCTAGGTTAACATTTCATATTTCCAGTGTAGTGTATTGGTGTTGCTGTGTGTTGTTCTATAATGTGAAAAGATATCTTTATTTACAGGTAGGTACAGACCGATTATTTAGTCCTGAGAGCTCAGCGACGCGAAAGAGGGGAAGTAATAGGAGTAGTGGGGAGAGTTCCGGAGTAGAGATAAGGGCGAGCGGTCGGTAAAGAAATGCAACTGTGCTGGAAACACAACGCTATACCGCATGTTTGACATCCGATCGCTCTGACTGCAGGCAACAGACTAACCTGAACATCCCTTGGCGTAACTTAATGGACTCGCCTGACCGAGAACTAGATTGCCGGCGACTGTCAGGACTAAATAATCGTAAGTGCTGTATTATTTTCAGGTAACTATGTTTTACGATTTTATTATTATGAGTTTGAAAAAGAAGAAGCAAGGAGATAGTACAAATTTTATGCCGTCACTGAAGTATGCTAATAGCAGCACATAGTCCCACGTATCTACTGAAAGACGAAACTGATAACCCCATCTTAGATAGTTATTTTCGCGTTTATAAACGGGGTTAATGAATTTTCACGCTTTTAAAACTTCCAATTAAACTGTATTGATGGGATAGATTGCTTTAATTTCACGGAATCGTTGTAGTCGTAATTGAGTTTGACTCCGTTTAAAGGACCCATATCTAGTTACAAACCCTTGTGAAAGGCGAAGAGAGACGCGGGATCAAGAGAGGGAGATGCCTCGTGTGTCGGAAGAAAGTGAATACAAATTAAAATCTCTGGCGGCCATCTCCCAAACAAAATAAGACAATCACTCATATAAATTTACGTTTTCAATTAAGGTACATAGGAGCTTTTCTTTAAGAAATTTGATTGATTTTTGCTCTTTACAGGAAAATAAATGCGAGACCTTCCTATCCCGACATCCGATATAGTGATGAGCTGGAATGATGCGGTACGTACCTAATGTATCGCGGAAACATAATTGAAATGAAATGAAAATTGCCGCTTGACGCTTGTAGGAAACTTTCATGTGAGAAGTCACAACGATAAGAAAAAATAATTACGTGTAATATAATATTTAATTTCTCTGAGAAATATAGGAACTCGTTACAATAAGAATCATAAATAACATCTTTAGATTCGATTGGTAGTAACATGTCATTGTGGGATTTAGATTTCAACACCGAATTATACGTAAGATTATTATACTTGATGTGCTGGGAGGAAAACTCATAGGGGAGGGGAAGTTTGTAGATTATATCCACCCTATACACCGTGACCATAATGGCAGTAAACAATGATTTACGTTACAAACTTGTCTTTTATTTCATGTCAGTAGCGGGCTTGCTTTATAATTATATTAAACGTGTATTTTTTCGGCCATGTTATCAAAATTATGTTATGAAATTACGAAATGCACTTTAAGAACATTACACTAGTGTTATCCACCTACTATCAACAAAATTATTGTTGTATGGAGTTCATTTCTTACCAAATTTAATGCAGTGTTTAAGGTATTGCAGTGAAGAGTAAGTAAGTAAGTAAGTAAGTAAGTAAATGAATAAATAAATAAACAAACAAATAAATAAACAAACAAATAAATAATAAACAAACAAACAACACAAACAAACAAATAACTGAATAAATACATAAGTAAATAATTAAAAAAATAAATAAATGGATAAATAAATAAATAAATAAATAAATAAATAAATAAATAAATAAATAAATAAATAAATAAATAAATAAATAAATAAACAAATAAATAAATCTATACTAATAATAAATCTGTAGCCGAAATTTTTCTGGTAATTTTCGATTTTACAAAAATAATTGATCCTAACATACATAATTAACCGCCCTGAAACCGAAAATCGCATTTTTGAAATTTTTGTTTGTATGTCTGTTTGTATGTTTGTTACCTTTTCACGCGATAATGGCTGAACGGATTTATATGAAAATTGGAATATAAATTAAGTTCGTTGTAACTTAGATTTTAGGCTATATGGTATTCAAAATACTTTATTTAAGGGGGGTTATAAGGGGGCCTGAATTAAATAAATCTAAATATCTCGCTTATTACTGATTTTTGTGAAAAATGTTACATAACAAAAGTTTCTTTAAAAATGATTTCCGATAAGTTTTATTCTTTACAAAAGTTTGATAGGACTGATATTTAATGAGATAAATGAGTTTTAAAATTAAAATAACGCCATCTAAGACGGTGCAATGAATTAAGAACAAATGACTTCGTCTATAAGGGGCCTTGGACAACAACAATCGAAACAGGGGCCTTGGACATCAACAATCGAAAGCTATTAAACATAGCCTACAGAGAATGTTTCTGTGTTTGTACGAAGTAATATCAGAAGCTAAATTAACCGATTTGTATAATTAATTATTATTTCACCATTGGAAAGTGTAGTTTCTCTAGATGGACATAATGCTATAATGTTATTACAGTAACGTCTGAGTAAATCGAGGACAGGTAAGATTAAAAAGCTTCTTATGCACAGAAAATTTGATAGGCTATTTTGTACATTCCTTTTCTGTATTTCTTAAAATAATATTTATGTACACTCATTTTAATCTCAGAGAATTAACGAACAACGAGAGTGTATTGACTTAGTATGCAGTAATAGTACGTTAGCTTAGCAATCCATTATTTTATAATTCAAATTTTAACTATGCTCAATTGAATCGTGTTAAAATACATAAAATATATATGCAATAAATGCAATGCAAAAAAAATTGGGTAATGAGCCAAGCAGATTATCTTGCGCTGTTGTAAAAGTTGTTGCCTGGATCAAACGTCCTATTTTAATTATGTAATTACTTTATATTTATTTCTAACAGGTGCAGCGGAGCGCACGGGTACGGCTAGTAATAAATAAATAAATAAATAAATAAATAAATAAATAAATAAATAAATAAATAAATAAATAAATAAATAAATAAATAAATAAATAAATAAATAAATAAATAAATAAATAAATAAATAAGTGAGTTTGTAAGTAAGTAAGTGAGTAAGTAAGAAAGTAAGTAAGTAAATAAGTAAGTAAATGAATAAATAAATAAACAAATAAATAAACAAATAAATAAATAATAAACAAACAAACAACACAAACAAACAAACAAATAATAAATTAAAACAAACAACTAAACAAACAAACAAACAAACAAATAAACTGAATAAATATATAAGTAAATAATTAAAAATAAATAAATAAATGGATAAATAAATACATAAATTAAATAAATAAATAAATAAATAAATACCGTAGTAACTAAAGAAGTAAATAAATAAACAAATAATTAAAAAATTAATACCCATGTCGTGCTGAAGATTTCTGATGTGTCTTCTTCCTGATCGGTCTGGACATATTCAGTTGAAGACCACATGAGTTTACGTTAATCTCAAAGATCCAACAAGATGATTGTCTGTTACGTTATCCCACTGATACTGTTTATTATAGAAAATAACTGCTCACATGAAAAGATTGAACAAAACATAACAAACGGAGTTCAGAGAAAGCCTCTTCCGATAAGGATCTGTATAGAACTAGTGACGTAGTCTGTCTAGGCTTGACTTGGCTTTTCGAAGCCTGAACGCGGGACGGGTCGGGCATGCTTTGACCGATTGTGCGCTCTATATACTATGCGATGATTGTCCAAGTCTGATAGATGGCATTCGTGAATCCGATGTTGACAAGTGGGTCATCCTGCCTCATCCCCTGATAAAGCTAGATCTCATCTTCAAACGAGAAGCCTGATAACCCCCAGGGGGCCGGAGTCCCAAGTCCTTCCTATATAAGCATCGAAAACCCGTACTACCCATAAAACTTCACCCCAGCCTCTTGTTACCATAGCAGATCATAAATGAAATATGGGACGGCGATCGAACCGGGGCAGCCTGGATGGAAAGCCAACGCGTTATGGGCTAAGTCTATCTTACCGCGGCAAATATTTATTATATTTTTTGTAATTGTATTAGTATTCACAGGGCTAACGGCTTCGAAGCTGGGTACCTGGTTCTAATGAAGTACACTGGTAGCAACATAACATGGTGGCATGAGATAATTACTCTGCCTGCCATTATAAATTCACTTCAATTAAAGTCCCCAATTTAAAGAAAATTGTATTAGTGCTAATTGTAGATATTCAGAAGCTTTTGCCGGGTTGAATGATAAGGATGTCGCTAACAAAGCATAACTCTTTATCTATATAAATTTAAGTTTAAAAAATCTCTCAGAAAGGACCTCTTGAAGTCGCTCTAATATACGTTAGCAAAGCAAAATTGGAATTTGTATATGGAAGACTTTTTACCTTTTCCCCATTCCGCATTTATTCAATGTCTGTCATTAATAGTTTTCACTATCATGACTCGGATTTTTAATGACGTCAACTCTTATTTAATATTTTACAAACAATGATAACTTATTTCATATATTCTGATCTATATAGGCCCACTCTTGTTTTAAAAATGTACAACATGTCGTTTATTTTTTTTTCGACATTTTGAAGTCAATCGTTGTTTTATTAAGGTATTTATGTCGTTACAATTTTTACAGTTTCACACAACAAAATTGCCGTTTTAAAACTGACTTACACTTTGGTTTGAACTAGTTTTTATTCCATTTTAGCGTTAGTGTATCAGAATGTAGGTAAAACTATTCCAACCGCTAACACAGTGTGCCGCTGCAGCTTAACAAAATAACATGAAAATGCTTTAATGCGAACACATGCAAATCACTGTAACTTTGTATGACAAAACATAGCTATACGTGCCTGTAAACACGGTTCAATTTATAAAATTTACAACGAACTAATATTGAGTAATAAAAATTCTCTCGTTCCAATTTGTTTTCTATGGTATATAAAATTTAGTCGAAATAATGAAGCAATGAAAGCTATACAGCAAGTTTCGAACAAGTAAATAATTGACATGCCACAGAGAATACAACAGGAGAGAAATACAGTATACTGATATCAAAGTGAGTTAACAATTGTGTATCTTGTTCTGAAGGTAATTAATGATACTTTTCTAAATTACAGTTAATTTTTAACGATTCAAAGATGACTTTATATCTTGCTTTTATTTTCGCTCCATCAGAATTACGAGACACTTCGTTATCATACTGGTGTAAGGTACGCTTGCTGAAAAAAGAATGGAACGACGACTTTTGTTGGTAGAAAGTTGAACTTCTATAGCGTAGCCAAATAGGAAGACGTCTGACCGTTTATGCGTATTTTCGCCCTTGATGTTTCATATTTTTTAAAAGTGTGTAAGGCACCGTGTGACAAAAAGTCACTTGCCAAAGCGGGAAAACAATATTATTTTGAAATGACGAATGAGGGATCATGACAAAGACAACAAGGACCACGACAAGGAGAAAGACAAGGGTAGCGATTAAGATCACAAAGTCGACGTTAAATAACCCAGTAATTGATATAACGTCGTTAAATAAATAACTAAAAAAAGATCATAAGCACTGCAACCACGATAAAGACGAAGAGAAAGACAAGGAGCACGATAAAGGCTACGAAAAGACAAGGACCTTGATAAGGACTTTGATAACAAAGACAAAGAAAAAGGCAAAGATAAGGATTACGACAAGGATCACGATAAGGGCCAAGAAATTGATCATAATGACCAAGATAAGGGTCACAACAAGGACCGCGATCCGATGAGGACTGTGAGAAAGACAACAAACACAACGATAGGGGCCATGTCAAAGGCAACAAGGACCATAATAAAGACCACGACAAGGACAGAGACAAAGACAAGGACAACGATAAGGATCACGATATGGACGACAAGAACAACGACATGGACGACAAGCACCACGAAAATGATCACGATAAGGAACACAACATGGATCACGAGAAGCATCACTATAATGATCACTACAAGGATCACAACATGGTTCACGACAAGCACCACGATAATGATCACGATAAGGATCACGACATGGACCAACAAGGACCACGATAAGGATCACAAGTACCAAGAACACTATAATAATAATAGTAATAATAATAATAATAATAATAATAATAATACATTTAATTTGACAGAGCTAAGGCCAGTAGACCTTCTCTTCCGCCCAGCCAGACTACAAAGACCATGAGAAAGACAACAAAGACCACGAAGGGAACAAGGACCACGATAAGGATCAAGATATAGACCATAACAAGCATCACAATAAGGACCATGACCAGGTTAATAACTAAGAGAAAGAGAGTAAGGACAATAATAAGGTTCACGAAAAGAACAAGCGCCACGACAAGGACAAGGACCAAGATAAGGACAATGACAAGGACCTCGGTAAGGTTCATGACATGGACCACGACAAGGATCAAGACCATGATAAGCACTGTGACAAAGACAACATGAACAATGATAAGGATCACAAAAAATCCAACAAGGATCACGATATGGACCATGACAAAGACAAGGAGGACCACGATATCACGATAAGGACCATAGTAAAGATAAAAAAGGACAAATGGGGAACGACAAAGATTACAATAAGCTGAACAACAAGGACATCGCTAAGGATCACAATATGAACCTATTATTTGAATACAGTAGAACCTCGATTTAACTGACTTCGATTCAACGGACTTCGGATTTAAAGGGCATATTTTAAAATTACATTTATAGAATATTTTCCAAAAAAATACGCGTCAAATTTGATTTAACTGAAGATCGATTATTATGATGTACCGAAGTACATATGATATTTCGGTGCAGGAATTCTGCGCTACCATATGATGAAGGATAGGTAGAATGGAGAAAAGTTCTCTCCGGCACCGGGACTCGAACCCGGGTTTTCAGCTCTACGTGCTGACGCTTATCCACTAAGCCATACCAGATTCCAGTTCTGATGCCGGATGAATCCTTCTCAGTTTAAGTTTTACCTCTCTGTTCCCCTTTGATGGTTACCCTCATGTACTGTGTCACAGAATATGTGACAGTGACACAATGTCCAACACACTATGTACAGAGGTGCACTCATTACGAGTGACTAAGTGGCCGGGATCCGACGGAATGAGCGCCATCTTGAATCACAAAGTGATTACTTACGCGTATAATATTATTAAGTTGACCGAAGTACGTAATATATTTCCGTGCAGGAATTCTGCGTTACCAAATGATGATGGATAGATAGAACGGAGAAAAATTCTCTCCGGCACCGGGACTCGAACCCTGTTTTTCAGCTCTACGTACTGACGCTTTATTCACTAAGCCACACCGGATCCACTCTTGAAATCATTATTTAAAATTAATCGGTTTAATATAGCTAAATGCCATGGTTCTAACGTCTATCGATAAAAGACCATGTACAGTTCCACGTATAAGTTCAAAATATAATAATAATAATAATAATAATAATAATAATAATAATAATAATAATAATAATAATAATAATAATAATAATCCACCAATAACAATCCCAATATTGAGATCCACTCTTCGAAACGCTGTGCTACAATTTTTGAAAATTAGCAATGGAAAAATTCCAAACAACTTATCCATTAAAACATTGTAGTTTTGTCCTTTAAACTTAGATATAAATTTGATCCGAATAAATGTAACTTTTCGTTCTGAAAAGGGGTTTTTTAAAGTTACATTTGCTGGGATCAAATTTCTGCATATTTATAGGCCAAAACTAAAATCTTTCAATATTGTCATAATACACTGCACTCTTAAATTGACTGAGCATATTGGGAATTAAATCAATGGCTTTTCCAAAACATGCTATGAAATGTTTGATTCATTGATTAATTCATTCATAATGTTCTGCCCAAGGGCAGGTCTTTCACTGAAAAACTCAGCATTCTCCAGTCTTTCCTATTTTCTGCCTTCCTCTTTGTCTCCCCATATGATCCATATATATCTTAATGTCGTCTATCATCTGATATCTTCTTTTGCCCCGAACTCTTCTCCCATTCACCATTCCTTCCAATGCTTCCTTCAGAAGGCAGCTTCTTCACAACCAGTGACCCAATCAATTCCTTTTCCTCTTCCTGATCAGTTTCAGAATCATTCTTTCTTCATCCACTCTTTCCAACACAGCTTCGTTTCTTATTCTGTCTGTCCACTTTACACGCTCCATACTTCTCCGTATCCACATTTCAAATGCTTCTAGTCGCTTCTCTTCACTTCGTCTTACTGTCCATGTTTCTGTCCCATACAATGTTACTCTCCACACAAAGCACTTCACTAGTCTCTTCCTCAGTTCTTTCTCAAGAGATCCGCAGAAGATGCTCTTGTCTATTAAAAGCTTCCTTTGCCATTGCTCTTCTCCTTTTGACTTCTTGGCAGCAGCTCATGTTACTGCTTATAGTACATCCCACATATCTGAAGCTATCCACATGCTCTACTGCCTCGTTTAGAATTCGGAAGTTTATCTTCATTAATTTTCTTCCTATGACTGCGGTCTTCGTCTTGTTGAAATTTATCTTCATCCCATAGTGCTCAGAGCTGTCATTTAGCTCCAGTAGCATATCCCTTAGTATCATCTCCTCATCTGCTAACAATGCCATATCATCAGCAAATCTTATACACTTTATTCTTCTTCCTCCAACTATCACTCCCCCATGTTCTGAAAGCAGTTCTTGACTAAATCCTCCAAGTAGATGTTGAACAGGGTAGATGATAAAGGGCATTCTTGTCTTACTCTTCTCCCTACTTCACTTCCTTCTGACATTTCTTCTCCTATCCTGACTTTGACTCGTTGTTTCATACAAAGGTTACTGAACAGCATCCTCTCTTTCCAATCCACGCCAATTTTCTTTAGGATCTCCATCACTTTATTCCAATCCGCTCTGTCAAACGCCTTTTGTAACTTCACAAATACTGTATACACTTCTTTATTCTTCGCTAGATATCTTTCGCCGATTGTTTGTAGCAGCCCAATTGCATTTCTCGTATCTTTTCCCTTTCCTGAAGCCAATATAAAACAATTTTTTATCTCGGAAGA
The DNA here is from genome assembly GCF_040183065.1 of Periplaneta americana. Taxonomy (NCBI): domain Eukaryota; kingdom Metazoa; phylum Arthropoda; class Insecta; order Blattodea; family Blattidae; genus Periplaneta; species Periplaneta americana. The sequence continues at coordinate 144,410,703 of NC_091118.1, forward strand.
GAAGAAAAATGAGCAAAATTTTATTGAGAGTTTTTAAAAAATATCTCATGGAATAACTCACTGAAATTAATGACATTACTTAAGGTTTACCCTGTATATTCAATTATTTTACATTAATAATATGTGGTACAATAGTACATCGAATTCCTGACATTGTGTTGCCTTTGCAACAGGTGTGTAGGAGCACACCAGCTGCTATCTAAATTGTCACATACTGGACGAGAAATAATTTGTTCACCCAGTATAACGAAGTAAAATCCATTATAGAGCTAATAGTTATATTTGTAAATATAGTAATTCTTAGATAATATTTACTGAAAGATGCACTGGAAGGAATGGTGAACGGAAGAAATGTTCGGGGGAGAAGAAGTTGTCAGATGATAGACGGCGTTAAGATATGGATCATATGCAGAGACTAAGAGGAAGGCAGAAAATAGGAAAGATTGGATAAAGCTGGGTTTGCAGTGAAAGACTTGCCCTTGAGCAGAACACTATGAATGAATGAATAACGCTTAGTACACGTTAGTAGAAACGATAAAAATCTCAATTCTTAGTTTTGTTTAGAAAAAAATTACTTCCTCAAGAAATTACTCTTTGTGTTTAAGTAAGTGTTGAAAGCAATTTAAATATTCTACACTTGAGAGGGAGAAAGAGAGGAGATATTAATATTTCGCCTTCTAGTACTTCTCACGTTACTTTCAAGAGACGTCTTCAACAGTTTAAACTTACATTCAATATTACATTTTGACTGCAAATTGTAGAAACTGTCGCTCAAGAGCTCTGAAGATGGCACAATCTATTTTTTTTTAATTCTGCAAGCGCTCCAAGCACGACTGGCACTAATTGGGTTTGTTTAGTTGTATTCGCATCCCAACAACGGCATTCTTCTCTAAGTAAACGTTAAGTCAAATGTCTAAATACATTTGCGACAGAGTTACAGAATATCCTTTCTATTAAACCCGGCAGTATTTCGGTATTATTTCCCGAGCGTGCGCTTTTAACGTTAACTCCGTATCGGAGATAATTGGACGGCTAAATGTGGAAGCAAGAGTTCAGGACATGAACTGATTTTATAATTGGAAAAGTAATATGTTTAAAATAAGTTTTAAATTTCTATTGCAAATAAAATGTAACAGGTTTTTCTTTATTTAAATGGTAAAATATGGCCCAACATTCTCGCGAAATAGAAAAGAGTATGGGTATATTAGAGTCGAGTTTTATTTACACTCTCTATAGTACAGTATTAAAACATACTGAATTATATACATAGCATGATATTCAATACTTACAGGTCTGGATTTAAAGTATGTATTCAATAAAAACAAGATAAAAATGTTAAATAATGTTAAATACAGTGCACTACAGTACCTATATTGCTCAAGAAAAATCGCAAATGACAATAATGACAGTACTGTGGAATTCAGGATTTCTTCAGATTGTTTCTAAGGTGATTTCGATTGCATGATCCAGCATAAATTGAATAAATTTCATCTAGGTGCAAAATAAATTACATTTTAAAAAGAAATTATCTCTGGACAAAAAAAGAAAATATTTTTCCCTTACAGTAGGAGACGCTCCTTGTACCAAAGGTGCACATGGTCAGCAACAATTCTATTGTAAATAGAAAGTACTTACTTATGGCTTTTAAGGAACCCGGAAGTTCATTGCCGCCCTCACATAAGCCCACCATCGGTACCTATTCTGAGCAAGATTAATCCAATCTCTAATCATATCTCACCTCCCTGAAATCCATTTTAATATTATCCTCTATCTATGTCTCGGCCTCTGAAAAGGTCTTATACCCTCAACTAACACTATATGGATTTCTTGTTTCACCCGTACGTGCCCATCTCAAACGTCTGGATTTAATGTTTCTAATTATGTCAGTTGAAGAATATAATCCGTGCAGTTCTGTGTTATGTAACTTTCTCCATTCTCGTGTAACTTCGTCCCTCTTAGTCCCAAATATTTTCATAAGTACCTTATTCTCAAACACCCTTAACCACTGATCCTCTCTCAAAGTGAGAGTCCAAGTTCCACAACCATAAAGAACAACCGGTAATATAACTGTTTTATAAATTCTAACTTTCAGATTTTTCGACAGCAGACTGGATGATAAGAGCATATCAACCGAATAATAAGAGGCATTTCCCATATTTATTATGTATTTAATTTCCTCCCAAGTGTCATTTATATTCGTTACTATTGCTCCCACCGAATGGGAACGCACGGGCGCACAGTGGGTTAAGGCCCATTCACAATGAAAATTAAACATAACAGTAACATAAACACACAAGTTTGCGCCCAGGCTACGAAATGGGATCATTCACAATGATTCATATAAGCATTGACATAAACATTACCGTAAGACGTTAACATGAAAGTTTGCAAACTCCAAACTTTCATGCTTATGCTTACGTGATTTGCAAACAGAACAGAATCGTGGAGCGCTGAAGTATACGACAAAATATGAGAAAATGGCGTCGTTGTTATGTTTCCATGGTTACCAAGTATGTTTGCTGTTATGTTTATGTTCCCATCGTAAATGATGGTATGACTTCTTGATTTTACTGTAATGTTAAGTTAACGCTTACTTTATGTTTAATTTTCATTGTGAATGAGCCTTTAGAACGAAAATCTAGCTGAACAAAATTAATAACATTTTCTTACATCTAACAGGTTTTATGAGACTTTGTACAGACGTTACTGGTAGCATAATTACCCTACCTATATATTTTGTGTACAGTTCCAGAAAAAATGGTCCGCCTGAGTTTTCTAATTTTGTGTACAGTTCCAGAAAAAACGGCCCGCCTGAGTTTTCTAAGTTCCAGATTGAACGCATTTCGCATGCTCAATGCTCCAAAGCAGTGATACACACGAGATCGCTTTGGCAATTACTGAAATTGATGTTACGTCTACTATTGTCGTAACCCGAAAAACATTTGAAAAGATGCAATGAAAATTGATCTATTATTATTTGTATTTTATAAATAATATAGTAAAATAGAACATTGGTAAACGAAATGAATCTGCATAATGAATTTTAAAAAGCTCTTTCCGCAACAGTATCCGAACCCTGAACTTTGTAGTCTGCGAGTAAGCACGCTAGCATAGAGATATCGGAATGCTTGTGACAAATTGTCATAATCGAAATTGTCGTAGTGTATCGTGTTTGTTTAATAATGCCTTTTAGGCACTAATTTGATCTTATTTTCCGATTAATTTCATACTTTCTGCATTAGTTGTGAAATGCCTTCCTGTAATACTATTCAATAGGGATGACATAAATATCAACCCATACAATTCATGATGCTAGTTATCCTCGGGTAATTTAATTTCTCTTTTAAAACTCAGGTTTGCTGTCATTAGATAATTATTTCTCGACCTCCGGTCTCGAAGTAATTATCATGACAACAAACATTCTTTGAGCTAAATTAATTTACCGGAAAACTATCAGCACTCCTATTATAGAAGATAATAATAATAATAATAATAATAATAATAATAATAATAATAATAATAATAATAACAATAATAATAACATTTTTCGATTACTTTTTTGAATCTCGTATAGGGTGACTGCACCATTAGTCAGCCTGTTAACAGTACTGTAATACAGTACACTAGAGTAGTTTCTGATAAGAAAACCATTTAATATTATTTCCTTTATTAATCACCATTACAAACAAATAGTCTAGTTTTGAAATTTCACATAACATAACATTATAACTACACTTTTTTGACTAAAAATAATACATTTTCCTAGTAGTAACAAATTCTCCAGTATTCGGCCACAAAAATCCAGTGTCCAGCCAGTTTGAAACCAGTATTCAGCCTCTAAACCAAATTTAGGTTAAATTCAATTTTACTGTTAGAATATGATAAAATAAACATTATATACATGTTCTTTCATTGTACAGTATTACAAAAAAAATTAGAAGGAATTACAGAAGGCATTTCTGAGGTAGACACTATTGAAACAATATTCCTTTATATATATATATATATATATATATATATATATATATATATATATATATATATATATATATCAGCAAAATTGACAGTGAAATTCTTTACCCGCTGCAATATTATACGGAAATGCATTAAGCTCAATACATTTGAAATGAAACCAGTTTGAACAATTATCACACCCAATATTTTTCAAATCTTCATCTTCAACGTCACTAATAATTTCATCATTACAAGCAGCACACAGTTGTCTTAAATAATTGTCCTCTTCCTGAGATTCATCATCTGGATCAGCATTTGTATCTGAGATGAATGTAGGTTTCCTTTTTTTTCTCTTTGCTATTTTTCATAAGAGATTTTTGATTCTCCCTCTCCTCTTTTCTCTGTTGTTTTAATTTTGTTTCCTTGATTTTGGTAAGTTCTTTTTATGCTGCTGATGAAATAGTACTTGGAACTCTCTCTTTAACAGGTCGTTGCTTTTTGTATTTGATAAGGGACCTGGCCAGAACAGATGCTCTTCAAAATTTTGTCCCTCTTGCAATGTCCCTTACCAATGTTTAAATTATTTTGCCGAATCTCAAGCAAAGCTTCCACTAACGCCCTCTCTTCATATTGGTGAAACGGTCGTTTCACCTTTTTAGTCGAAAACATTTTTATTTATAGGCCTATCTGTAAAATGTATATTAAAGGAGAAAGTTGTAGGTAACTTCTCATGAGTTCTACATTATTTTATTTAGATTTTAATATTTGAGATGGTGGCTGACTATAGGTTAATCAAGATACCAATAGTCAGCCTCTATCTGTCTTACTAGGCTGACTACTGGGTTTTATGTATTTAAACCAAAATACCATGGGCTGACATTAAAGGCCAGGCTTTAAGCTTGCAGATGACAGAAAATGGTCTTTAAACTCAGCCGCCTAGGCTGACTACTGGCTTCTCTATCTTAGTCAGCTCCATTGAAATACTTAACTTAACACCTTTAAAACACAAATTCAGTGCTCATTTAATTATTCTAGAATATTTCAAGTCACTCAATCACTGTTTTAAGTGACTATGACTTATAATAACGAAATACTGACCTTATAAAAATGACACTGCACGTTGTTCAACGCACAAGAATATCACACAACAACAACATGGTGCTCTCCACAACATGTTTAGAGGCTAACTATTGCTTTATATTTCTCACATCAGAGGTTACTAGAGGTTCGAAGGCAGGACAAAGAATGGCAGAGTACTGGTGAGCCAACAGAATATGTACATATTCTTTGATGTACTTATTTTTTTTATAATTATGCCAAGATGACTGAGTACTGGAAGGTGGCTGATAATAGCGTGAACTACCCTATACTATTTAATATAAATTAAGGTGAGACACTTTTAGCTACATTAATTTAATACAAACTTGAGGAGGAGTTACTTACGCTTCGGTCGTGGTAGTTGCTGACGGCGTTGTGGAAGAAGAGACCGGCTATGAGGGCGGCTATGTTGGCCGTGTAACTGGCCACGAAGATGACGGAGAAGCCTCCCCAAACGTTAATAAGGAATTTGTTGGGCCAAGACTTGGGAGCCTTGAACGCCACCAGGTGACCACACAGCAGCCCCCACATCACCCACAACGCCGAGGCGATGCTGAAGTTCTTACTTCTTTGCCTACCCCACGGGTTCAAGCCGAACGGACTCAACCACTCGTAAACCGCAACAGCCATCGCGGTTATGTTTAACGACGTAAATATCGCGATCCACAGTTCCGGGCTAAATGGCAGGAGAAACGCTAATAACGGTATTTCACTCTTTTGAGTCGGAGCCGCGAGAAAACTGACCCCACTGAAAAAGTACGGCACTGAGAAGTCTATCACCTCTGATCTCGTACTCGAAACACTTAGGGCTGCGAAAGACATGTGAGCGGCGCCGGAAACTAAGTCACCAACGATTCCATTCCACTTTGCACCACTGCGGTCAATTCCACTTTTGCTGGACCTGGTGTGGAATGTTAGCGGGGACTCCCTCGTCTTAGTCCCGAAGAGGCCATCCGCTACGATGTACAAGTGGAAGTCGAACTCCAGTTCTTGAGCAACGTTTTCCAGTAGATCCATCGATAAGCCGTAACAACAATTGGTCCTGTATTTGTACCGCTGCTGCGTGTTCGGCAGTTCGAATGTTGAGGAAGTTGAAGGAAACGACCGTCGTCTCGTCTCCTCGGAGTTTTGGCCACGATTTTGGGTTTCTGTATCGTGTGCAGGAGACTTAGAGTCGGATTTCTTCAAAGTCAGGATTTCCTCATCTATCAGAGCTGCAAGAAAATGAAACAAGTCATACAGTGCCTCTGCTCAAGACAACACACTAGTTACTACACAATGTTTTCACTGATAATAAAGGGGTGTTAAGGATAAAATGTATATGGCACTGAGCATTAAACTAATTACAATTTGGTACTTACAAATCGATAGTAAAAGCGAAGTAGGGTTATAATTTGTATTGGAATGACTTCACGATTTTTTAGTGATCGAGAGAAATCAGAGTTCTAATAACTCATAAAGGGCAAACGCACAATTTAGTGTTATAATTATCTGCAAAATTTACAGACTAATAATGGGATCGTATTTTGTCCCACGAGGCTACAATATAAGTATTAGGCCTACTGGAGTTTTTAAGCGAACGTTTGCGTGCTTCTAGCAAGCGAAGTAAGCCTGCTTGACTGACGACTGATGCGAATCTTGTTTCGTAAAATGGGGTAGAACAAAACGTGGGCCATTTTAACAACTACACTAATATGTACAATTTACATTATTTATACTACTTTCATTACACTATAATAGGTTATTTTCACTAGGCCTACATTGGTCACTCATACTATTAACTTATGTACATTGTTGTGTATTGTAATGCAAGGTATTTTATTTCATAATACTATAGCCTACCTATTTTGTAAATTATGTACAATAGTGTAAATAATGTTTGATCATATAACCCTTCATTCTTTATTACAGTGTAATAGTGAAAATAGCGCATTTTAGTGTGCGTAGTGTAAAGAACTGTCAGACATTGATTATTTTGAAAAGCCGATTGTAAAAAAAAACTGTTTTTCGTCTGTAGAATACGATCTTTCTTCAAACATTACTTTTGTAGAATATTTATTTATAATAAAGCAATTTTCCTTTATTGTGTTAAGCATTCCTTCGATCCAAATTGTCTTACTTAACACTAAATTGGATTTGTTTAACTCTCTGAATTACATGTAACTAAACACATCTAACTTTGCTCTTATTATTATTATTATTATTGTTATTGTTATTATTATTGTTATTATTATTATTATTATTATTATTATTATTATTATTATTATTATTATCACCATCCTCATCATTACCCCATTGCTTTTTGTATTGATGTTATACAGGATTTTCATTTCAAAACTTCCCAGTCTAAATAACTAATTATTTAAGTTGAATTCAATTTAAACAAAAAACACGGCAATTTAGATATTAAGGGGGAAGTCTGAAACCAGACTTAATTGCATTTTATATTTCACTCCCACCCCAGCCACTCCACTTTGAAATTTCAAATGGAACCCCTATATATTTATACTTAAATATGATAAAGTATTCAATTGTTTATACACCTCATTCGTTTTCGCATCTTTCGTTTTCTATCGTCACCTAGCAACCCGGATTGTTGTTATTGTTGATTACAGCTGAAGAGAATAATACTACAAAAATTTAGTGAGCATTACATGTAATAGTTGTGTTTATGTATTAAATTATTTTAAAATGGTGTATACCCTTCAAGAGAGAATATAAATAATCCTTATTGATTATTACACAAAATAAGCTGTGTTTTCATCCTACAATCAATTGATAATAACAAAAACACAGTAAAGGCCGGTGACCGGAGCAAGAAGCACGTGAAGGGGAAAGCAGTGGGGATACACGTTTGGAGGCAGTACAACAAGGACAGTGAATGTGCGCGACAGAGAACACATGCTACAGACCGACTAAAAACATTGACTCTATTGTTTAATTTATTTGTCAATGGACTCATTTCACTACAAGTTGATGTTTTCCGCACCGACAGTACAACTCTCTCGAGAGGGAGCGCGGTACCATCTGCACGGTATCAGCGATTGCATCAAACTGGCCTATGCACCCCCTGGTTACGTCCCGCAACCTCATAGACTCGTCCAATACTCACGCGCATTGTTTACAACGGCCGTGACTATGCTCTCGGGCTGTACATATTCTTTGCTTCTTTGTAAATAGGTGAAATAAACATTCCTCTCAGATACAACTGATTTGTAAAAGTTTGAAAAACATTTATAATGGTCGAGATCTTTTTATTGGCTATCGGCAAAGTTCTAAATGATATAATATAACATTTTTAAAATATTAATATTAATATATTTTAGGACCGAATGAGCAGCGCTCGTATTTGTTAGCAGTTCAGATATATTATTAATACAAGAGGAATATATAAATGAAATAAAATAGGAATTAAAAGTAAAATTACAGCTATAATGAAATTGCATAATATAATATTAACATAGAGAAGAATAATATCGTACGTGAATCAAGAAGGACAATTTATGAAAAATCTTATATATTCCGAAATTATAGAACACAAATATAATAAAACTTTGTTTGTGAATAGGGCCTTCTTAATTATAATGCAAAGATTCTGTTTGTGCAATAATTGCAGAAATATAAGGGCGGTTGTATCTTACCAACAAGAAAAGAAATGAAATACACGTTTACATGAACATATTTTGTTTTGAGATCCTCAATCTAACCCTGAAATAGTTCAAGCATATTATAATTGCCACATGACTAACATAAATGTATTTATAACCACCTGAAGTTTCTAAAGCATTATATAAAACGTGTTTTCCCATAGTTCTGTGCAATGAAGTGAATCTCTTTGATGAACCAATTACAAAGTTGTAAAGGTGTTATTTTGTCGGAGTTTGGTGCTAATATTAGAGGCATTCAGCTCATATTGATCTACGCCCACCCGACTGTGAAGCAGACAAACAATCCTTCAAATTTCGCCGAGAGTCGGGAGTCAGATACAACTTTTTATAAAAGAAACTTTTGTAAGTTGATTGCCTTGGTAAACCAAGTTAGCTGCAGTTCGCTATCATATTACAACATCAGCAGTTCGGTCTTTGTGGCTATCCAAGTTTGGAGTCCGGCAAAAATCGAATGAGCGAAGAGATGACTGTCACACCTACTTCAGTACGCATCTCTCCCACTGCTCCGACAAAAAGATTCTAATTCGGAAGTAGTATTTCATGTTTTTATTTCCTTATTATATCGATTCTTGTAGAACCTTCATTTCTCCATGTTTTATGGAATTTTATACTCAGGATTAAAATTATTTTTAATAACGTCACATGTAGCCTATTTTATACCTATGGCGCGACGTGACATTCTTAGTCATAACATGGCCAACATTGAACAAGTTTATATATAAATGCACGTTTAACAGGAGTTCAATATAGCAATTTCTTTGTTTTTTAGAACTTTGAACATGCATTCACATTAGGCGATTGTCAAGATGGCCATGATTAGACCATGATAATCACGTGACTTCGATTCGTGCCGAAGCCTGCAATTTATATAATGGGCTATAAGGTTCATACCCTTGAGGAAACTGCTTGGGTAAAGTTACACCTAGAGTGGACTAATTGTTTCCCGTGTTTGCAGATTCATGTTAAGGAAACATATCGATATATTATTAAAATAAAATAAATTTGTATAAAATGCAAGCGTTTCTTTCTCTCTGTTTGCCTTCTTATTTTTTTTTATCGCTATTTCACTTATACCTATTTTCTTTAACTACCGGTACTCAAATCTCCATTTCCTTATAATTAATTTGTTCATCCCTGACTCCATTCTTGTCTCTTATTTCTTTTCTTCCTTTATCTTCATTTATTTTTTCCATTGATGTTATACTTCTTCAATTTATTTTTCTATCACTCTTTTTTCCAGCTTCATTTCTATAGCCTATGTTCTTCTATTCTGTCTCATCTATTGTTTTTGAGTTATCTAATTATTTCTTCGTATTCCTTCCTTATTTTCTTTCCTATTTCTTCATTTCCACAATTTATCCCGTACTTTATTTCCTTAACTATTTATTTTCAATTCCGTATTTATTTCCTTTTTACAATTTTATTGTCCTTTCATTTATTTTTCGTCGCTTTTGCATTTTTCCTTACTTATGTCTTCATTTCCTTCATTTAGTCATTCATTATGTTCTTCCTTCTTACTTAACTTTTCTTATTTCCTAACTTACATTATTTTCTTCATCCTTTAAGATTATATTCTTATTTATTCTTTTATTTCTATATTTTTATCCTTTCATTCTTTGTTTGTTTCCTAATTACTCCTGTTATCCTTTCTCTTTTCTATCATTTTTTATTTCTCGCTTTTTTCTTATTTGTTTATTTATTCACTTTCGAGACAGTAGAGCAAGTGAATAGCTTCAAATACTTGGGATGTACTATAAGCGCTAACATGAACTTTTGCCAGGAAGTCAAAAGGAGGATAGCAATGGCAAAAGAAGCTTTTAATAGAAAAAAGAGCATCTTCTGTGGAATTGTGCAAAAAAGACTAGGGACGATATTAGTGAAGTGCTTTGTGTGGAGTGTGGCATTGCATGGGGGCAGAAATATGGACATTACGACGAAGTGAAGAGAGGCGACTAGAAGCATTTGAAATGTGGATATGGAGAAGGATGGAACGTGTGAAATGGGCAGACAGAATAAGAAATGAAGCTGTGTTGGAAAGAGTGGGTGAAAAAAGAATGATGCAGAAACTGATCAGGAAAAGAAAAAGGAATTGATTTGGTCACTGGCTGAGAAGAAACTGCCTACTGAAGAATCACTGGAAGGAATGATGAACGGGAGAAGAGTTCGGGGCAGAAGAAGATGATAGACAACATTAAGAGATATATGGATCATATGCGGAGACAAAGAGGAAGGCAGAAAATGGGAAAGATTGGAGAATGCTGGGTTTGCAGTGAAAGACCTGCCATATGGCAGAACACTATGTATGTATTCACTTCCTTTATCTTTGTAGTTATTTTCGACACTGATTCATTCTTTCTTTTTTTATTCCTTTCATCCTTTCTTAATGAAATAAATTAAAAAGAATTCATTAGAATTATAATCAGAAAGTATGTGTCTTTCTTAACGAAATAGATTCCATTAATTTTTCCTTTCATCCTTCCGTTCCATATGTGATTTTTGTTTTATTTTGTTTCTTCCATTCTCCATTTTCTTTTTCTTATTTTAATTTATTTTCTTTTGTCTTTTATTCTCATCTTTTCTGATTTATTTTCCATAATTCTTACTATGTCTTTCTTTCCTCTTCCTCTCTTTTTTTCCTTAATTAATTATTTGATTAATTATTCCTTTCTTTTCCTTAACAGTTTCTTTCGCTTTTATCTGTTCATTTTTGTTCAATTATTTAATTGTTTTTTCCTTCACTATTTCTATTTTTTCGTTCTTTTCCTCCTCTCCCTGCTGCTGTCCCATTTTCTCTTTTCCATTTAAACATATTATGTACCTAACTTCTATTTTAATGACTCAACGTCATTAATATTTCAAAGGGAAGAAATAAAAGCTACATGAATGTGCACCACACAACAGTGGTGCGTGGAAGTACTTTTGCTTTGAAATCGTATCAGTCAGCAAGCCAAAAATCTGAGCTTACGTGAGAAAACCAGCAGAGCGTGTAGTACGGAGACTGGGTCCACACAAGAGATGTCATGCCTTCGTGGCACGATGGCGTATGCCTCAACGAATTTCGTGAGACACGTAGCAGGCAGTGTTAAGCGAAATCAATAATTAAATGAGTAATACACACCTGCATCACTATCAAGAATAACAAGGGACAGGCCACTGCTTCGATGCCCCTTAATGATGAGATGTAATGTTTTAATTAAATCTTAAGAGAAGAATAAGCCTTCGTCTATTAATTGTAAATCGGAAAATTTGGCAATTTTCGTAACATTTTCGGTATGCAAAGGCCCTGAAGAGTATTTAGGCACCTTTTCTTCTTCTTCTTCTTCTTCTTCTTCTTCTCATTATTATGTTATTATTATTATCATTATTATTATTTTATTATTATTATTATTATTATTATTATTATTATTATTATTATTATTATCATCATTATTAAATTTTGAACTTATATATGGAACTGTACATGGTCTTTTTTCGATGGATGTTAGAACCATAACATTTAGCTTTATTAAACCGATTATTTTTAAGTACCGGTAATGATTTCAAGTTCTCTTCGGTTTTGGAACACAAAACTGTGAACACAAGCAATATTTTTATCACGAGCCGTCACTGGATAGATGTGTTACATATGACTTGCCTTAGTTAACGACAAGTAGATGGGTTATTCAATAACGGCAGATTCTTTTACCCTATACAGTGGACTCTCCTAAGTTCGACAAAACAGAATTGAAAGTTCAGGGTAGTGGGTGTGGCAGGTGAAATGAATACAAATTCTTATTGGTTTTCAATCAACAAATACAGTATTATCGCCGCGGCCTCATGCTTAATATGCCGAAATCATACAATAACGTGCGGTGTGCTTTTAAAACCTAATTTTGCCGACCCATTGTTGCTCTGTAGGTTTCACTCTAAGCGTCACGTTGTCACGTTTACTTCCTCGATAAGAATAAGCAATATAGTAGCGACGCTGTTATTCCCGGCGTGACTCCTCCTCTTTGCTTACGTCTTAAGAAGTGAAGGATCTATAAAGTCTAGGTAGGTAGTATCGTTCGCTATTTTTGTTCTTTCGTTGCCGAGTTATCATACGAGGAATCTATTTGTCACACCGTTAAACATTATCATGTCGTAGCTCCTATGATAATAAATCAAACGCACTGTAATTCAGCAAATAATTGAGCGGCAAATAACGTCCTCGTGTGCTTTCTGCGAACGCCAACGAAAGAGCCAAAATGGAGGACGATTATATTAAGTATTTATCGAGCCTTAAGAAATGCATGAAGTCTTCATAAGCGAACCACAAGACGCACACGTTTAAATGTAGCCGACCTGCAACGCGATTGGCTGCCGGAAATTAGAGCGACGAGACTATAGTTTGTTATACTGTTAAATGGCTTATACGAGTACGTTGACATCCTTAACTCTTAATAATAACTCTTTAATAATAACTTTTAATCACATACCTTAATGTTCGTCCTCGGCACAAGACATTGCAACCTCGGTTTTAGTCCACGTGGATTAGACAAATAGTAGGTGTCATTTAATAATGGAAGCAGCTTATTGGTTGCAACATTGAAATTGAGGCGAGTGACTGGAGTGGCGACATAAGAAATTGAAAACAATAATACAAGTAAATTTCATAGACCTGCCGAATGTTACGCACGAGGCCGCTCAAAGACCTGCCGAATGTTAAGCCTGAGACCGCGGCGATAATACTGTACTTGCATTTCCTGCCCGCCCAGAGACTTGTGTATGCGCTTCTAGTACCACAGTGGGTTTCGACAGTTCCGTCTCACAAATGGCACAATTCTCAAATAGAAATCAGTGATCAATATGGATGTCCTAATCAATAAAATATTCTGTTTTCCTTTAACAAAATTATAACTACAAGACAGAACCAATTCCCATCCATCCATTGTACGAAAATAAGTTTGTAAATTGAACTAATTTGACTGTATATGTTTGTATAGTTTGGCTGATGAATTGTATATGCTTTTAAAATGAATACTAGCCTGTATAGCTCTACTGATGAATTGTATATCCTGTAAATTGAATGGTAGTCTGTATAGCTCAATTGATGAATTGTATATGCTATAAATTGTATAGTAGTCTGTATAGCTCAACTGATGAATTGTTTATGGTAAAAATTGAATTAATCTACTTGATATTAATTGTACAAATTTGTATAGCTTAATGAAAGTATGCTTGTAAATTGAATTAATCTGCTTACTTTTTATTGTATATGTTTGTACAGTTTTGGCCGATGAATTGTATATGCTTTAAATTGAATAGTAATCTGTATAGCTCTATTGATAAATTGTTTGTGTTTGTATTTGAAGTAGTTTGCATGATATGTATTATCAATTTCTGTATATCACAACTGATTGAATTGTTTATGCCTTAAATTTAATTAACTTACTTGTTTTGTATTATACATAGAGGTCAACTGATGAATGATCGTTTGCGTTTGTAAATTTAATAATCTGATTGGCTATGTATTGTATATTTTTAGTGCCATCGATGTAGCTCAGTCGGCAGACTCGCTGGGGTGCTGATCCGGAGCTGCGTTCGGGCTTGGGTTGGATCCCCCTTTGGTCTCATTGAATGGTTTCTTCCGAGGTTTTCCCCAGCCGTGGGACTGAAGCCGGATGGTCTATGGCGAGTCCTCGGCATCACTTCATTTCCCCCTTTGATTTGATTACCTGGTTGGGTTTTTCCGAGGTTTTCCCCAACCAAAAGGCAAATGCCGGGTAATCTTTTGGCGAATCCTCATCATTGTAAAAAATTACTACATTGTAAAACTGTAAAAATTTGTAAAAATTGTAATTGTAATACAGTATTGTAAAATTTTGACTTGTTCCACATCTTAAAGCTTCATTGCTCATGTAAGATCTATAGAAGATAATGAATGAATGAATGAATGAATGCATGAATGAATGAATGAATGAATGAATGAATGAATGAATGAATGAAATGGCAAACCCATTTCTTAGTGCCCGTATAGGGGCGTGTCTAATTCTCCTACGTAAGCAGTCGAACTCTAGGATGTCGAACTTAAGAGCTTCCACTGTATTTGGAACGTATGGAGAGTGTGTTTTGACAGTTAGGTTTTGGCTCCTTTTACATTATTTAGTACACACTTTTACATCTAAAGTGGATCATGTCAATAGGTAATAAGAAAGGCTTGACTGACCCAGCTCCTCCTCCTCTTCCTCCAGTCTCTCGTGCGTCTCCATCTCGTTGAAGACGAGCGTGAGGTTGTCCTTGTCGGAGGTGAGCACACGGTGGCAGGGCAGGCCGCGCAGACACTGTCCGTCCTCGTCCAGCTCGCCCTCCATGACGAAGGGGGGCGCGAGCGCCGTCACGATGCGGAACACGCTGCGAGCGCGGGCCGATAGACCCGCCACCACCAGGTCGCCGCCCGGCCACACGATGGTGTCCAGGCGCACCGCCCGCCCTGTCACCTCGCCCACCGGCCTCCATGAGACAGCGACACTCTCGCCTGCAAAACAAGTCAATGTTTAGGGAATGAGTGAAGCGAGTTTCCTTATTTTGACGACTGGAATAACTGTTGGGCCCATCGGCTTGCGTCTCACCTTGAGACTTACTGTGCTTACCATTCCTGTTCTGTGAATGATATTTGTCGCCGAACGATCGCGCTCTTGTACGAATACAGCATGCTAAATTATTGTGACCCGGGCTGTGGGTAATAATGATAATGATATTATGTAAATGGATGATGACGAAATCAGTCCGAGGTCCAACGCAGAAAGTTATCCAGCAATTCTGCTTCAGTCGGTTGCGCGAAACCCTCCAAAAAACTCTCCGATCAGGATTTGAACCCAGGCCCGTTCGTTTCGAGGTCAGACATGCTAAGCATTACTCCACAGCAGCGGACATAACTTAATGTTCGGTGTTCGTAACACAGTGCGTCTGTTTCATTTCCTTAGCGTGAAACAGCCGTGTTGTGAGTTTCCTTTAAATGTCTTATGCTGTGCATGCTAGCTGAGATGATCTAAGATAATAATAAGATAACACATAAGAAACAAAATACAATAAATTCGCCCAGTTTCTAAAGAAGAAAGTTCAGTTTTCTGCTGGATATTGCAGTCAATATCAGCAAGAATTTATTATTTTTTACAATAATGTTATTGCAATGTTTTTCTGTCTATCTTGTGATTCTCGAGTAGGCTGCTCACTTACTTTTCCCGACAACTTTAATGAGAGTTTACAAAGAATTTCCTAGAAAATTTTGCCAAATATGAAACTGTGACATAATAGTAATTTGTGCGAGGTCGTGCGTATTTGCTTGGTTTCCGCAAAAACCAATCCGCGGAAAGTCTAAAATTCCACATTCAGTATTCCCAACCTAACACACATAACAATTTCCCTCTTCTTACCGCTTAAGTGACATATTGATTTTACTGCTTTAGGCTTTTAACGTATTATTTTTAGAGACGTTCAATATAGTAATAATTATATATTGGAAACTTACCATTGCAATTTCACCTAAATTGCACTGTTAATTAGAATGTTTTTAAATATTTACAAAAAGTAAGTAAACTCTACAACTCCACTAAAGTTACTGCATTCGTGATGCAAGTAACATTAAGGAAGCAGTGAAAAAATCAACAAGATTCCAGACTCATCATAGACTGGGGGAAAAAAAAGACAGACGTATATCACGGCCTGCTGGAGTATAGTAAACAATAAAACATTTTAAAGCAACAATGTTGAAGATAGATATTTTTGTTTTGCAAATTTGCCGTCATTGAACAGAAACCAAGATGGAGATTTCATTGCAACTAATTAGAAATTCCTCTTTCAGGTATGTAATAAACGCTCTTCGCACAAAATAATGTACGATACACGAGCGGTATGTTTTCTTTAAATTCTCGGAAATTAAAAAAGCTCAACTACGTTTCGCTTTTTCAAACTTTTCCTCGAACATGAAAACTTCAACATACCGCTCTTGTAACGCATATTACTATTATATGACTAGAGTATAATCTTGGTAATTACGACACGAATGGTTATAATGTAGATTATACACGTCTTACATAAAAGGTTTAAGCTATTCTAGTATTATTAAATTGTGTAAGAAAGACTCGTAGGTAGGTGACACATTAATTATACACCAATATAGGACCTAAATAAGTAGCATATAGAAAATGTTTGTAGGTGACATATTAATTATACATCATTAATTTACTGGAGTGGAGATTTTTAAGAAACCAGGAATTAATGTAGATAAGACGTAAGCGTGAAAACCATTTCTTACGACTTCCGGTTGTTGCTCTGAACGCCACACCTACCTACTTCTTTGAAGACAAAACTAAACTTTCTATAATTTGTTTTATTACAACATTTTCACAATCGCCGCCGAATAAGAACAAATGAATAACACCTATCGACAAATACGAATAATAACAAATGAATAACATCTATCGACAAATAACAAACAGCAATCACACATAAAAATGTTAGCGTCCAAAAACAAACTACTTATTTACATTAAAATGATTAATAATGATTTGATTTCTTTATTAAGATCGGTAAAAAAAATAGTAGGCAATACATGTGTTAAGTGCATAACAGAATCTCTACGAGATTTACGCGAGAAGTTCCGTTTATATCACTTTACATGAAAAATATCGAAACAGTAACTTTCTGAGATGACTGTACTTGATGTATAAAATTAAAAAAAAAATGTTATTTGATGTTGATAGAGTCTCTTCTATGCAGAATACCAATTTCTTACAAAAAATACCGGTTACAGGGCAACATATGATTACGGACGGCACATTTTTGTCCCGGCGGTCATATCAGGGTATTCGCAAAGTGAGGTCTTTCTAGTGTTAAGTGGCATACTGTATATAAGCACATAAGATTATCCCATAAATATAGTTATTGTTATATATCCATCTGTATATAAGTAAAGTCAATCTTGTATTAACTTTTTATAGTTACGTATGTATTGTGCACGCGTCTGTTTCGCGTCCATGTCAAAGCATATCTGAATAACATTACTTTTAATAATACATTGCAACTCTTCACGAATGTACCCCATTACAGATACGTGTTTTGTCTTACGTGATATTTAAACACTGCCAAGGATTTGGTTTAAGTACAGTCTGCAGATTGGCATACAATAATAGAGTACCGAATTTTCTTCTCTTGTAAAGAGTACGACAAACATATTTTTTTCCGAGTGCTACTGTACAAGATCGAATCAGTCTGCTAGAAGAATATGCGGAACAGAATTTTAAAATGAGATTTCGCTTCTGAAGAGACGGTGAAAAATAATCTTCCATGACTTGCCGATGAGCTCAAAAACGATAGCAAAAGAAATCCACTACAGCTAATACAGGCACTGAGATTCTTTGGCACAGGGACTTTTCGTATAAATTAATGAAGACTGTGCTCATGTGAACAGCTGAAGTATCTGCGGAGCGGTGAGCCGTGTGGAAACTCAGTCTGCGGAATGAGGTTAAGAGCAATGTTGTAGTAGTAAAACTTGCAGAGGATTTACTCTGTCACTCCTCTGTAGTCACACAATTTCCAGATTGCGTGCTCAGTAAGCTCTGTTTAATGGAGTGAATTAAATTGATACACTTATGAGAATTACAAGAAAAACAATACAATACTATGAACTTTGGCGCTTTGTTGGCCGAAAGACAACGACATCGGCTTTCCACGCTGATAATCCGAGTTATAATCCCAGTGGAGCCAACTGAATTCGTGGTGGGGAAAAAACTGTGTTCGGTGGTAAGTTTACGCGGGACACTTCAGTTCCCTTATGGAATTCCACTGATTATCATAATATCAGAGACCGGAACTTTGGCAGAATGCCTTTTTAAATGTGTTAAATCCATCTTCATTTTGAAAGTAAATATCTACGATTTATACCTTTGTGATTGAAACGTCACAGTTTTATGTTGCCCTTTTCTGCCTTTTTTAATATAAATGCCTAATTTACAAAATAAATGCTTTTTTTGCCTTTATTTGATTATTTATCTGTTATTTATTAATTCACTATTAAGCACTGCCTACAGGTATATTTTAATTTATTTCTATAACTGCTACAATGAAAGTGACTTCACCGAATGTATATTGTCTTTCAGTCATTTCATATTCTCTTTGCAACAATGAGTGCTGCCGTGCAAAAATGTATAACAGTACGCGTTTTAATTATCGCTTGTGTTTATCTGACAAGGCAAGAATGAGTGCGGGTCTAACGTCATTTTTAACGGTTATTTTTCTTTCAGTTTTCATTGCGACGTTGTTGTAGTTATAGCTAAATATTTCATATCGTAACATATCAGTACAACCAAACATAAATATGCACTTTCCAAGGCTACTGGGAAGAAGATTTCTTTACTTCCAACAGTAATTGCAACATCGCATCGAGTCGAAAATCTCAATTTGCATTCGACTTATGTAAAGCTTTTCTTGCTGCTGAAATCCCTTTGTGGAAAGTGCAAGGTTGTAGGTCTAATGCAAGGTTTTTGTAATTGCCTTTTATTGCATATTTAGCTATTTATAATGTCTTTTTGCCTGCCTATTTTAATGATTCATAATGCCTAAACTTCTGGTCTCTGATCATAATCAAGGCTCTATAGACCAACTTCTATACTACACCAAGGGAAGCCACGTCTTTGGCTTAGGTCCTAACGAGATATCTTACATGAAGACGCCAAAGTTCAATCTCCGACCAGATTGTGATGAAAATTGTGGACGAAGCAGACGTTACAGGTTTTTTTCCTCGGGGTACTCTTGTTTCTCTCTATAATTATACCAACACAATCTACTTCCCTCTCTTTTCATCTATCATTAAAGAAAAATAAGGTGGGGCAGAGGTTCCCAAATTTTTTGAAGGCGTGACCCACTTTTGGGCAAGACTTCAGTTTGCGACACTCTTCCCACACTACCGTACTGGTTCTCGACTCCATTCCAAAAATATAAATCTCTGTAAAATAATAAACAAGTATAATTTTACTCAAAACCAATTGATACCGCCCGAAGTATGATTTTAAATAACAGCTTTTTCAGTATTTTCCAATAGGAACTCAAAACAATAACGACAATCACAGATGGATACTGAATGCGTTGCAGAAATTCCAAAAAAATATGGAGTGAAAACTGATTGAAATATGTTCATACTGAAGGAATGTTGAAACTAGACCTTTTTTACGTAGATCGTTGACCGGTTTCGCATCAAAAGAAATACCTCGAGTTTGCAAAAGGAGCTTTTAAGTTTTTTATAACATTCACAACCTCGTATTCGCAAAAATTAAGTTTATCTTCTATGATTTCCACCAAACCAGACCGAGAAATCTCTAATTTGAAAATGATATCACAGAGCGTGTATCAATACTTATTCAGATTTGAGAGGGTACGTTCTGAAAAACAGGCACAGTTATCAAATTAATTATTTTTTACTTTATAACTACAGAAAGATTTTTGATTTTTATGTTCAATTTTGTTTATGTTTCTAAATGCTTCCGATATAGGTAAAGGAACTCCGGCTCCCTGGGGCTTAGGATATCAGCTACTCGTATGCTGATGGGATTTAGATTTATCAGAACCTTAAGCAGGATGTCCCACTTGTCAGCGTCGATTTTACGATGCTGTTTCAGGCAGACCTTGGGGCCCAAGAGCCTGAGGCTTATCAGGCTACTCGTCGGCAGACAGGACCTTCCTCTATAAGGGACTGAGGCAGGATGGCTCATCTGTCAGTGTCGGATTCACAGATGCCATCCGGGTCACCTGTTGGACTGGACTTGGACAAGCATCGGATAAAAAGGACGCACAATGAACCAAAGCACTACTAAATGTACGGTCGTAAACCTAAGCCAAGCACGAAAGGAAACGCTGCCGCGAAAAAGAATCCATCCTACAGTGAGAGACTTGGGTGAATGACGCAAGTCAAGTACCATCTATTGGGGAAAAAACGTTAACAACTTCTACTAACTTTATTAATTCTCTTTTTATACTTTTTCTTGTCACGTTTAAACCAAGGTGTCATATAATAAAGCAGAGATGGGCATTCTCGTATGTCTTTGCATCCAGTATTTTCAGCAGAGCTCGGATTTCATTACTGTTAACTGCGCAGGAAGTATATTTAAACTTGTAAGAAATATGAACAGGACCTTCGAGCATTAAAGTAAATAGAGAGGGCGTTCAATACTACTCTACCGGATGAACGTGGCACCAAAATAACAGCTCTCTCAGATCAGCTGATCTCGGGCAAAACATTACACAGTATGCTGTACGTATATGCAGTTTATTACAATACATTTTGGATATGACAGCATATCCTAGAATGTATTAAGATAAAAAAAATATTTCGGTAGATCCTAATTGAACAAGTGTCTTGTTTTAATGGCGTTTTTTTATAATAAAACATGAAATTACTTAAAGATAAGCCTGCAATAAATGTCTTATGAACATATAGGATACTTTTACTGTCGACTTTTTAGTAAGGAAATTGAAGTTAGAATTTACTGAAAATGTATTAAGTAAGATTGAAACGAAGGACTTGACAAAAGAAAGGACACTATTGTTTTTTTTTTATTTTTAATCATGGCAATTTCTTTACGAATTTGACAAGTAGGCTACCTTTCATTTGGGGGGAGTGAAAAATAGGTTATGTAACTTTTATTGATCTGAACACTGTAATAGTGTGAGAAAGTTTGTCTTACAGAAATATTAAATATATTAGCTTTGATTTTGTGATTAACATCTTGACGGCTCTACCGAACCTTATATTCTAGAAATTATTCGTAAGTTCGGCAAGTTTATTTACTAGTAAAACTGGAATATAGGCCTACCGTGTCTTTATATAATACTTTAATTCGCAGATTATTAAAAAATATAATTATGTAATCCCATAAAAAGGAATAGGTCACAAACTGGCAGCTACTTATACAGAGTAATGGGAAAGAACATGATTTTTCGCTCTTTAGCATAAGATGAATGTTTGAAAAAATGTAACGAAACATGTTAACCCATTATGTTTCAGAGTTTTAAAATTCCCTTGGTAATTATACGTAGGTAACAATGAAACTGGATGTCTTGTAAATTATAATTAAGTCCTCACACTAGACCTTATAACTAAATATAAAATAATAATAATAAGCTAGGTAGTGTTAAAATGAAAGCTTACAAATGAAATCATGACACAATAATTATTTATATAAAAACTAGATGAAAATAATATTTCTACGTTATGTCACATAAATTGGACATTTATACTGGAATAAAAACAATTTAAATAACAGTGTAGGCCTAACATTTTTTCTATTTTTATACAATGTATTCTGGTTTTGTTTCAAACCTGAATAAAACTGCTCTTGAATCAATTCATGTCCTTATAAATTATCTATGTTTTTTTTACCCATATTGGAAGTGGTTGCTTCAGTCACAAGCTTCGTGCACCTCTTAACTAGCTCAGTGTGACAAGGAAATAGAGAAAACTTCAACGCCGAAATTTCTAGATCATTGAACAGTACTTCGATGCCATTTTCTTGACGTAGTTTTGAAAATTGGTGGTGCTGTAATTCAATTTTCGGCTCAACTAGCACTGAGGTAGTTCCCTTTGTACTCAGTTTATACACCTTGCATATTCGAATATGAGAAAGGTTAGGTTTGGTTAGTTTAGGCGTTTGTTATGCCTTGCATATACGATCAACTGCATAGGTATCCACACAAAATTCCTTCTAAATGAAACGGTTTTTACTTCCAAAATCACGGGAACTACTTCAACGCTAGTTTCACCTAGATAACTTTCAGTTCATCCATAGACGTATAGCCAAGGTGGGGAGGGGGGAGACGAGCGGGTGAAATTATATGCCATTACCATTTCTACAATTTAATAGGACACTGTAGTTACTTTGTTGAAATAACCTGAGACGTATTGAAGATTCGATTGCAAAACTGAAACAGGAACACGAAACGAATAGGGTAATTTGGTAAATTTAAGTAAGCCTAGGCCTATTTGTTTTTCTGTATTTGAATTCGTAATATTAATGATGCGCATTCGATAAACACACACAAATCTGCTCCTTTTTAAAAATAAATTGCTGGCAGTGAGGAAATCGTACACGCATTGAAGTTTTCCGAAATAAACATAATTAAATAACGTTATCGCGCTTTAATACATTGCAGTGATGTTATTAATATGGATCAAGTGTAACCACATACGAAATATTATCGTTACTTCTAATTTTTTGTGCCAAAATCAATCCAAAATACTTATATTCCACTAGACATACATTGGCCTTTTTATATCCCATATCGCTTCTGCCCTAGATCAGCTGATCGAACTCTGGTGCCACTATCCAGCAAGCCTTACCACTTCTATCTATTTTATGTTCGAAGAACAGGACACATTCGCAACCAGTCTCTTAGGCAATGCTCGCTTTTCTACAGGTACAGTTAGGAGAAGAACCTTGTAGGCCAATCAAGCAGGCTTCTTTTGTACTAAATTTAAAATTATTTTGCAGAACTTTCATGTGAAGATTTAGAGACAAAACTTAATACCTAGGTACTGTAAAAGGGTAGAAGAATATTAAATACATTTCTATGCACAACAAAACCAGTGATTAGTTCATCGATTTAAAAAAAAAATACAAAATAAAAACATACACTAAATACACTGCTATGTATAACAAAAACTACTGTAGTCATTATTTCTTGACTTTTAAAACAAACAACTGCAAACCTGTTCCCAATATTTTAGTGAATTAAATCCGAACTTTAACCTATAGCGTTTTCACTAGCATAAACTGTTAAAATGTGTATAATTGCATTACTTTCACCTAATATATATATGAGAACATACTACATTAATTCACAGAGGTAATACTGTAGATCAAGTCAATGGGAATAAGTTTTGTCAAATAAGATTTTTGATACGTTCAATAGTTTTGAGAATACGAAATGTAACGTGTTGTAACGCTACAACACTCTTTGAGGTCACTGGTTTGCAGTGGTAGTGAGTGTAACTGCAATCATCCACTCCGCAAGATTTACGAGAGGAGAATGTAAACAAAAACGTCTCATGAGATACGTTTTGATCAAATTACTGCACATTCGTAACATATAACACATTACTTAACATTACTGTAAACTTAATTTCTTTTGTAAATTAATTAATTTTTTGGCTTCTTCAAAGTTAATAACTTAAATGGAGATTGAGTATTCGTAATAATGCTATTTTGAGTTTACATCAAATGTAAAGGAATCTTTAATGGAAATACTTTGTTTCGTAAGAATGCACATTCTTTACTATTTTGTAATTACATAAAAGAAAAGAATCAATAAATACTGTGAATGTTAAATAAGTTTCATGTTATTACATTTAGTGTTAAAGTGGTTATAGCGTAATAAAGAACGTTAAAAACTAATCAATTTGCGTAATTAACTGATTCAATAAATTACTTTATGTTTTCATATGCAGTAATTTTATTGAAACGTATCTGATGAGACGTTTTTGTTTACATTCTCCTTTTGCAAGTCTTGCGGAGTGGATGATTGCAGTTACTCTCCTGCGGAGCAATGACCTCAAGTAGCGTTACAACAGGTACAGTTCGTATTCTCAAAACTATTGGACATATCAAAAATTTTTTTTGACAAGACTTGTTCGCATTGACTTCATCTATGACCATTGTGAATTAATGTAATAAGTTTACTTCCATCCTGTATAAGTATAACTCGACCGAGGCGAGTGGATCCGCGGGCGTAATGTGAACTATCGCGATGACGCTATACGAACGCAGGAGCAGTACAAGTGGCGCTCCGGGCTGCAGGACTCCACTGGCCTCGGTCGAATAATATCCTGTATTTAAGGAAATTAGTTCAGTATAAAGAAAAAAATATTTAATACATGTGGACAGAAGGTATCAGGAAAACTGAAAAAGAAAAAAAAAAAACACAATATAATACGTATAAAGCATATTTCCAAAAATCGACATTTTGCAGTAAGAATACAACCTTTACGAATCTTTAGCATAATAAAAAATTGTCATATTGTGTGTGAATTTTTTTTTGCCCAATGGTAGGACCTTTAACTTTCCGTTATTCTCCTCGACTCTAAGACACTCCCCGACTCGTAGATGTCACCAGTATCGAGAAGCATAAATAAGGATAGACTACTTAGCTCGTCAGAGACTATCCAGAGTGCATCAAAGGCGGTAAATCCCTATTAAACTTTCAATGAAGGATGATGGAGGATTGAGAATTGTTGGGATGTCACAGGAGAATCGAAGTACCTGGAAGAAATCTCTGTGTGGGCTGGACCACTGCTTTGCCCAACACAAGATGTTATAAATTCATTCACTTTAGAGTAAGATTTGAATCCGGGCCCCGTAACTTCAAAGCCCAGCGCTCTGGCACAACGCCACTATTGCGAGTCTCTTAGAGAAATATTTTTCTTTGTAAATTAAAACATTTCCAGATTGTGTAATTCATAATCTCACTAATGCAACAATTTTCATTCAATTTCTATAGTTGCCATATGCAAATTGTGTTCGTGCCGAACAGCAACACGTTGCGAGGTTGTCTTTGATAGCTTAAAAGTGAATACGAGACACAAACTCACCCTCAGATTCGTTAGCGCCCAGGGTGTTGTCGTAGTCTGTACTGCTTTTCTCCGGCACCAGGTTTAGAATATCAAATGACGCTACAAGAGACCTGTCCACCTTGTCTCCGACTTCAGACCCCCTGCGCCCCGCCAGCACGTCCGTCACGGCGGCTCGCAGCTCCCTGCAACAAACACATCAGCTTGTCACCGTGTCGTGAGAATATAAAGCTTGTAGCTAGCACCTCAAAGAACAAACAGGCTCCCTCCAAAGCCCCAATACAACATTCAACAGAATAAATGCTTCAAACGTTTTATAAAATGCAGCGTTCATGTGATGCGCAGGCAAAATGAGAGTAATGAACGTGAGAAATACTTTATACATCAATAAAATTAACGAGAACAAAAACAAAGCAAAAAAGTAGATCTGTTACTTAGAGTGCCGATTTTAAATAAATTACTATTCTTTTTATTTTATAACCAGTGCTCTAATATTAAATATCTTACTCTATGCCGATGATCAAGTCATAATTTCCAATTCAGAGGATAATTTACAAAGAGGATTATATACATTAAATAAAATATTAAAAGATTTTGGGATGGAAATTTCAGCACAAAAATCAAACGTAATGGCATTTTTAGGACAAGACCCAGTCAGAAGTAAAATAATACACAATAACCAATGCCTCGAACAAGTACAAAATTTCAATTATCTGGGTTGTGAAATATCTTATCAAAATGAAAAAGATGTGAACAGGATAATTACCAAATTTACACAAATTCTAGGAATAATAAACAATATATTAAAAGCTAAATTAGTACAAAAATGTACAAGAAGAAAAATATATAATACATCAGCATTACCCTCCCTTTTATACGGAAGCGAGATTTGGACATTAAAGAAAAAAGACATGAACAGAATCAAAGGAACGGAAATGAAATTTTTCAGGAGGACAGCAGGATATACTCTTTTAGACCGAAAAAGGAATGAAGAAATTTTAGAACAATTAGAAGTAGAGTCAGTAGAAGAAAAAATCAGCAGATACAAATTCAATTGGCTAGATCATGTAAGAAGAATGGAAAATTCAAGAGTCCCAAAAATTATGATGCAGTATAAACCTAGAGGACATCGTCGGCCAGGAAGACCTTTTAGAAGACTGCTAGATGGGGCCGAAACAGGTCTACAGAGGCCTAATTCATGAAGGATGATGATGATGACTATTCTTTTTTTTTAAGGGAAAACTATGGTGAAATGATAGTGAAAAATTAAGAAAACTCACTTTTTTTTTTCAAACAAGAGGTGGAATATGTCATCTGTGAGAGCTTTTGTTACCATACTTTTTGAATAACCTTCGTATGTTAATATAGTAGACTCTCCTAAGTTCGACAGAACAGAATTAAAAGTTCTGACCAATAAGGGTAGTGGGTGTGGAAGGTGAAATGAATACAAATTCTCATTGGTTATCCATCAACGAATACAGTACTGTACTTGCATTTCCTGCCCAACCCACTGCGCTTCTACTAGAAGTGGGTGTTGAAAGTTCCGTCTCGCAAACGACATAATTCTCAAATAGAAAAAGAAGAGTTCATTAATTTAAAATCAGTAATCAATATGGATGTCCTAATCAATAAAATATTCTGTTTGCCTTTAACAAAAGTATCACTACAAGACACAGGACCAATTTCCATTCAAATGGTAAACCCATTTCTTATTGCCCGAATAGGGGCGTGTCTAATTCTCCTACGTAAACAGTCGAACTAAAGAATGTCGAACTTGATTTCTGTCGAACTTAAGAGCTTCCACTGTACTTAAATCGGAAGAACACTGATTCAATTCCTTTGTGTAATATGATGTAATGTATTGTAATGTAATTCAATACGGTCCGGTGCGGTGTGGTGTGGTGTGATGTATCTTATCATATCGTACAGTGCCGTTTGTCACGAGACCTGAGATTTTAGGGTAATTGTTTATTGTGTTCCTTAAGCATTAATTTAAAAAGTTTGAAATCGTACTGTATATGTTTCGTGGAAAACCATTAATTTTGTAGAATTTTAATTCGTTTAATGGTTTCAGTGTCTAAAGTGTCTATTTCCAGATATTTTGAAAAATTGTATTTTAAAAATATTTAATAGTATAACACTACGGAACATAAAAACTAAAAAATGCACACTCCTTCATGTTTGTGCTGTCGACATTGTTAATATGGTATAAAATTAACAACAATCAACATTTTAAATTACAAGCAATTATTTCAAAACTACTCAATTTATCAAATAACCAGTAGTACTGGCCTTACTATAATGAACATAAAACTGACAGGATTCGGACACATTCTGTTTTCTTCATTACTCTGAGTGTTTTAAGTTGAAATAGAGATGCTTAGGAAAAAATCATCAAAGAGTACTCTTATACGACAATGGCTCCTGGAATTCCCAGGGACGACTCATGAGGATTTTTTTTTGCCAGCCCTAAAACAAACAGGTAAAAAGAATATAATATAAGCGTACTCTTTGATGATTTTTCTCTAGACATCTCCATCTGAACTTAAAACCCTCAGGGTAATGGCGAAATGAGTCCGAATTTCCCCAGCAATTCTCCTTCAATCGGTTAAAGGAAGAAACCCCAACCTGGCAACTTGTCCCAACAAAGATTTAAGCCCTGGCCCGCTCATTTCACGGGGAGATATGCTAACCTTTACTACACAGCGGTGGACGTTTGTTATCCCTTACAAGGGAAGCATCCAAAAATATCAGTTCGAAACTCCCTTAAAAATTGTAGACACGTCAGTACGTACTGTAAGGGAAAGATAACGAAAAAATCAGCTTTAAGAGTACACTTATTTCTAATCTATTATAATACATATGCTTGACACGATATTCTATGATCACTTATTTTCCTTCATCTGTGTAGTAGGCCTACTGGATTTCTAGAAATAGTTTAAGAAACTTCTCATTAACGTACGAGAGCACATCATGCAGGGCGTAGTAGACAGTGATCTACTACAAGTTAGACTAATCTACAACTGTTTTAATGTGAGGTGTAGCTTCGTCAGAGGCAAGTAAAAATATTAGAGTTACTAGTGGAACATAATACTGTATTTTAAGTTATGAAAATTATTTTCTTCCTTAAAATTTGTATTTTTGGCAAGGTTTCTGTAGCTCAATTCAGTATTTCCCTCCATATGCAAGTTTTCAACGGACATTGCTATCTGACGGTGTAGAAGATTCCTTTGTTAACACGAATTTAAATCTGATCACGACCTAAACAAAAATTTTTAGCGCCTAATTGGTATGCAACTGTCGCAATACATTGGTAGGAGAAGTTGCAGCCTGAGTAAGGCAGATTACAAAGCACTGTACAGTCTTGTTGTTTAGTCAACTGTCTGAAGACAAGTTTGAACTTCACAAGTAACACCAATAAGGCATCACTGATGAGGCGACTAAGCCAGACGATAGTGAAGCAGGGTGGCCAGTTTCTTTCCCTTTCCACTGCAGTTATTGCTGTCTAGTATTACATATTACACTTATGAGACTTCACATGTATACAAACAATAAAATTGTTCTCCCTCTGATACATATCGTCAACTGAGACGTACTGTCTGATAATAGAAGTACATATCAGCCAGAACCTCAATCAGACGTATGTACAGCCTCAAGAGACAGAAAATAAACGATCTCCTGTAGCGTGAATTTGGTTAACAAGCAAACATTCTGATGGGGGCGGACAAAAAGGTTAATTTTTCTTCTTCCACCATGTTAATAATGTCAAAAGAAGTGCTTATACAAATTTTGGCCACTCGACAGCAATTACGAGGCCGTCCAGTAAGTGATTTTTCCTGGGGCCGTTTACAGAAAAGAAGAACAATTGCTTGGATAGATTTATTGAAACAGATGCAGCAATTGTTGCGCTATTTGTCAACATATCCCCCACTGGAATTGAGAAATTTGTCATACCATGGGATCAATTTTTGTGACCTTGTGTCGTAGAAGTAAGCCGCCTGGTATCGGAACCAGCGTTTGACAGCCGTCTGCAAATCTCTGTCGATCCCATGATATGACTAATGTCTCAGTTTTGGTGGGGGATATGTTGAAAAATAGCTCAACAATTGCTGTGTCTGATCTAATAAATTTTTTCAATGAAATTGTGTTTTCTTTCTGTTAATAGCCCCTGGCGAACTTATTTTTTTTACGGCCCTCGTAATTGCGGTCGAGTGACCGAAATTTGTATAAGCACTTCTTTTCACATTATTAACATGGTGAAAGAAAAAAAATTAACTTTTTTATCTGCCCCCATCAGAATGTTTGCTTGCAAGTCCAGCTTCGGACAGCGCCTGGTCCACAAGAGGAAAATCTGTCATATTTATAACCATCAAGGCAAAGGATTTTGATGTTGTATTAAATTTACATGTTGTATATATTATCTTTGTTATAATTTATTTATAATATTTGATCTATAAACAGGCCGAAAGAAAAAGCAGAGCGGAGTCTTGAACTTGTAACTTCTTATTTACTACGCAGCCACGTTACCTCTATATCAAGGGTTCGAAGCAAGAGCATAATTTGAAACATTGGTAATAAATTATTGGAATTCTGCAGCTGCAAAAAAAAAAATATATATTCGTTCACGTGTAAACACAAGCTCTCACAAAATTAACCGTAGTCTTCCGAAGGGGACTTCAGCGTATTGCAGCCAGTCTTTTTTTCTTTGTCTAAGATAATACATGCAAATCTCACGCTGCTTCTAGCTGAACCTATTAAGAGAATAAAGTAGTTTGTGCATTATGCTGTATTTTAGTTTTACTTATAAGATTTTCCTATGAAACATACAGGAACGATAGTATTTACAAATAATTTGCTTCTCATACTAAATACCTGTGGACCACCGGCGTAGCTCAGTCGATATAGGCGCTTGTCTTCTGATCCAGAGTTGTGCTCGGTTATGGGTTCGATTTCCGCTTGGGCTGATTACATGAGTGGATTTTTTCCGAGGTTTTCCCTAACCGTAAGGGGAATGTCAGGTAACTTATGGCGAATCCTCGGCCTCATCTCACCGAATACCATCTCGCTGTCACGAATTCCATCTATGCTAAACAACTTAGCAGTTGATACAGCGTCAGTAAATAATAAAATAATAAATAATAAATCCCTGTGTATATAAGTAAATAAAGACCAATTTTTCTGGACGCGGTAGACGAAAATAAAACTCATATACTTAGTACATTGGACTCTATTAATGGGTTAGGTACAGCTTACAGGAATAAACTTTTTGGAAATATTAAACATTTTTCCCTCCATTACTGTATCTTGTACAATAATGAAAATTGGTATGTATAAAACACTGTCCTTCTGCTATAGGCCTATGAAAAAAAATATATTTTTATGATATAAAAAATTACTTACATATATATTTTGTTTTTTCAAAATTCAAAATGATGGCAGTTTACTGTGCAATGATGAAGCTTGTCCCTAATAACTCATAAACGTTTTAACTTTTTCGTGTTCTGTCTCTTTTATTTTATTGCTCAAACGTTTACAATATCATGTTCTTTTAACTACGTTCCTTAATAAATAATATTTTTTTTTATTTTGTGTTAGAAGAAAATACTGATATTTGGCCATTTTTAAAAAGGAATTTATTTTTTTTTATCTAACAGTCTATCAAAGGTAGAGAAGTGATTTTGCATCATATTGTAGATATGGCATGTATAAATACACACAAAACATTCCATCACAGAATGTTGGATAGTTTTTGAGTTATGTGAAAAATGTTTCGTCACTGTACAGTGAAGTGAATTTTGAAAAAAAAAAAAAAAAAAAAAAAAAAAAAAAAAGCAAATAACTTTTTTTAAATCGTAAATTTTTTTTCATATAACAGAAGGACAGTGTTTTACATACACTAATTTTAATTATTGTACAAGATACAGTAATGGATGAAAAAAAAATATATTGAATATTTCCAAAATTTTACTGCTGTAAGCTGTACCTAACCCCTTAATGCCGTCTCAATTCTTGGTCGTACTGGGAACGAAACTACGTCTTCTACCCCACCCCTACCGTGCACATGCGGTTTGACTCTCCTGCATTGTGTACTCCGGTTTTCAGTGGTGTTCATGTTAGAGCAGCTGCGCCGTCATCACAAATTAGAACTAGTTTGCGGTTTCAGAGGCACGTACAGCGGCACCACAGTCTAGTATATACAGTCACGAAGCTTGAGTTGTGAGGGTGCTAGGAACAATAGACTGTGCCGGTACTATTTCGCGTTGTCTGTAATGAGGCGATATTAGCGATCCTAGTGGTTAGCAACTATCTATGGATGCATATTTACTACGTATTGAGCTGCGGCACGCTACTGCTCATAGGAATGGCTATCTCTGTGTCTTGTGTACATATTTACTAGCATGGCAGTGGGAAGGAGACGAAGTACTGGCTGAAAAATAAACTTCAAAACGTGATGGCATTAATGGAATAAATTGTAAAATATCTGTATCTTATCAAGAGTAAGAAGGAGAGAGATAATATGGATATTGGAAAATGTTAAGTAATACGGAAGAAATTAGAGTATGAAAACAAATTACATGGAGGTGCAGGAAAGGCAAGACAATGCTTTTATTCTAATCACCCATTGTAGCTAACGGTAGCATGTATAATTACTTACAAAGCGTGCTTATATTTTATTTTCATTAAAAAATGAAGAAATTTTCTTTTCTCCTAGAATGACTGTTGTTTATATATTCTGTAATCTGTACTAAGTTTTATATGTTGTATTTTCCATTTTCAAAACATTGCAATATAATTTCGTTACATCATCATCAATCATCATCATCATCATTATCATCACCATCATCCAAATATCAGACCCAATGATATGATACGATCTCATTCCACTGCTGAATTTTCAGTTCATCTCTTCTCTTCCTTCACACATGACACTAGTCATGTGCTCATGGGTGAATATCAATAAAGGGGTACGATTCCCTTGAACGGTTCCTCTTAATAGTACTGTTAGTGTTTCAGAATTAGCTAATGAAGTTATAATCCCATTACAAAAAATTAATGTCCTTTTTTAATTTTGTAGATTTCTTTCTCTACAAGTGCTGTTACTGTTTTACTACACTTGAATCGGTCTTTTAATCTCTGTGACGTAGAAACCGCAAGAATCTTTCTCATCTGCATATTCAGTATTGTAGAATTTTACTTATGCATAACTCGCAAAAGAATGCTTTAAAGACTTCGATACAGTATGCAAGTGATAATATGTGATCATTAGTGGAGGATTAATTGTGCTGTGGTATTTCGAAGTGAACGGTCTACCAGTCATGAGCTAGCTCGTATAGCAGGTGGTCGATACATTCTACCCCAGGCATTTTTCCATTTCCACGCACGGTTCCATTTTACAGAGTCCATAAGGGGTCCACGACTGTATGAACGGTATTGATTCACCAGTGAAATTTATTCATATCAATTCAACAGAGATTTATTTCAAGAAAGTGAGAAGTGTAGCATTCAAACATTCGGAAATAATATAACTGACGTTTCTTTCATTCCCATCTTCAGATAAAAACTTGAATTCTTAATGTAAGAGAAAGTACAGGTCTATTAAAGAAAGTATAAGCAATTATATCCACAATAATTTACTGATTTAAGAGGTAAATTAAGCTTACGTGGAAAAATTACGGTCACTAATATTTTAAAATCCATATCATTTAGTTTGAATGTGTATACTTTAGTTTACTTGCTATATGCTTCCATTGAATTATTGTGATAATTTCATTTTAACCAGTGCTTTCTATGGTTTTAGTAAATGGCGCTTGGCCCACTATGGTTCTGAACCCTTAATATGTAGAAAAACTCTTAAATCATTATGGTTACGGAATGGTCGAGAGTTTTCTGAAAAACGCCATCTAATAGTTATTGAAATATAAACACTACAAACATAGGTATGTTCAAAAAACACAGAAAACCAAGAACGATTTGAATTAAGCTTTTCATTTTCTTAGATTCTGTTTAGTGAGCTGCATTCAAGAAATTATTACAATTTTTCTGACACATGTGAAGATATATAGGATTTTTTAATAATGGTCATGGCCAACCTACGCTTCTATTAGCTCCTCTTCTCTCACTTGGGCTTCGAGTAAAATAAAGTTTTAATACTGTAGTATAGAATAGCCATCCATGCATCATACAAACGTGCCCAAAGTTCATCAGTACTGGCTGGCACACTATTCAGCCGCTATACACGTCGTTTGATCATATACCATATATTTTATATGGGTGACAATTCTAGCAATCTAGCGGAGCAGGACAAAGTTGGAACATTATTTTGACTTTAGAAATCTGAGTTGCTGTGTAGCATTATCTTGTTGAAATATAACCTGAGGGTCGTTCTGTAAATACAGACGACACACTGGAGCAAAATTCCTTAAAATAGAGTAGTAGCCAAATGGCTGTTTAGGACTCATACTAGACGTGATCTGTTTTATACTCAGTAGCAACACAGAGTATAAACTGAGTTGTTTGTGCGTTTTGAATCAGTTGGGTTGAATATCACGAATCCAGTCTCCCTAAAATCCATTTTCCCGAAATACACTTTTCCGAATTCTATATCCCGAAACTTTTCCTCAGAAAAAATCTTCTAAAATTTTACATCTTGAAACGTTTCTCTCGAAAATACATTTCTCAAAAAACACCTTCCCGAATTCTACATCCCAAAATCTATCTCCTGAAAGCTCATGTCCCGAAAAACACCTTCCCAAATTCTATTATCCTGAAACATTTCTCCCGAAAACACATTTCTCGATGAACACTTTCCCGAACTCTCCATCCTGAAACCTTTCTCATGAAAACACCTTCCCGAACTCTATACCCCGAAACTTTTCTCCCGAAGATACATTTCCCAAAAAACACCATCCCAAATTCTACATCCCAAAACCTACAGTACCTCCTGAAAGCACACGTCCCGAAAAACACCTTCCCAAATTCTATTATCATGAAAACATTTCTCCCGAAAACACATTTCTCGAAGAACACTTTTCCGAACTCTCCGTCCCGAAACCTTTCTCATGAAAACACCTTTCCGAACTCTATACATCGAAAATTT
This sequence comes from Periplaneta americana, assembly GCF_040183065.1. Classification (NCBI taxonomy): domain Eukaryota; kingdom Metazoa; phylum Arthropoda; class Insecta; order Blattodea; family Blattidae; genus Periplaneta; species Periplaneta americana. The sequence goes on from NC_091118.1 coordinate 144,445,096, forward strand.
TCTCCCGAAGACACATTTCACGAAAAGCACTTTCCTGAATTCTACATCTCAAAATCTATCTCCCGAAAGCACATTTCCCAAATTCTATTATCCTGAAACATTTCTCCCGAAAACATATTTCTCGAAGAACACTTTCCCGAACTCTCCATCCCGATATTACTATTTTATATAAAAAAAATGTTTGGGAACTCTAGTGAGCGAAGAAATCTGCCGTCTGAAGTGAATATTATGTCTGACTTCTACTGACGTTGTTTACATTATATTATGATCATCTACTTCAGTTTTATGTGTGTGTGTGTGTGTGTGTGTGTGTGTGTGTGTGTGTGTATATTGTACTTTGTAAATTTGTAGTGTCCTTTGCATAGCAGTTTTTCTCCTGGTTGAGTGTTAGAGAAGGCCGTATGGCTTTAACTCTTACTTACTTACTTACAAATGGCTTTTAAGGAAACCGCAGGTTCATTGCTGCCCTCAGATAAGCCCGCCGTCGGTCCCTATCCTGTGCAAGATTAATCCAGTCTCTATCATCATATCCCACCTCCCTCAAATGCATTTTAATATTATCTTCCCATTTACGTCTCGGCCTCCCCAAAGGTCTTTTCCCCTCCAGTCCCCCATTTAACACGCTATATGCATTTCTGGATTCGCCCATACGTGCTACATGCCCTGCCCATCTCAAACGTCTGGATTTTATGTTCCTAATTATGTCAGGTAAAGAAAACAATGCGTGCAGTTCTGCGTTGTGTAACTTTCTCCATTCTCCTGTTAACTTCATCCCTCTTAAGGTACGTTTTCCTCGGTGCGACTATTGCGATGATCGTTCAACGATGATCGTGCAACGCTAATCGTTGAGCACTATTTCTTTGTATTAATTTCTAGAGTCGCGGCAGTCGCTCGGAGGAAAACAGCTCCATAGAAAATACAAAGAAATAGTGCTCAACGATTATCGTTGCACGATCATCGTTGCACGATCATCGTTGAACGATCATCGCAATAGTCGCACCGAGGAAAACGTACCTTTAGCCCCAAATATTTTCCTAAGAACCTTATTCTCAAACACCCTTAATCTCTGTTCCTCTCTCAAAGTGAGAGTCCAAGTTTCACAACCTTACAGAACAACTGGTAATATAATTGTTTTATAAATTCTAACTTTCAGATTTTTTGATAGAAGACTAGATGACAAAGCTTCTCAGCCGAATAACAGACATTTCCCATATTTATTCTGCGTTTAATTTCCTCCCAAGTGTCATTTATATTTGTTACTGTTACTCCAAGATATGTGAATTTTTCAACCTCTGTCAGGTTAAATAAACCATTATTATTATTATTATTATTATTATTATTATTATTATTATTATTATTATTAGTATTATTATTAATACATTTATAAATAGTTTATTAAGAGCAACTATAGATTATTTAGCGTCAATAAAATTGGTGATAGCGATAGGATATTTGGCGATATGGATTACCTGACATTCGCCTTATACTAGGGGAAAATCTCGGAAAAACCCAACCAGGTAATCAGTCCAAGCGGGATTCGAACTCACACCCGAGTACAGCTCAGGATCAGCAAGGAAACGGCTTGCTACCGCCTGAGTTACATCGATACCTGTATATAATTTTATTATATTCAACACATGAGAAAGATGGAAACAATGCATAGTGTATACAAATTTTCCGCCAAATTATAAGAACTGTCTGTGAAACAGAGTCTGCTGTTTGTCGCGTTTTTAGTCCTCTGTTATTTCAGATGATAAAAGTGGCTATTCTTCAACGCATTACATCTTATATGACTTGTGACAAGTACAGTTTATGACGTCAGTCTCAGTAGTATTAAGGATGTGTTGAAAGCATTGTGAAAAATAAAAGCTTTCGATAGCCGTAGATACAAGGGTTATTTCAAGACGTCCTTTTGACTCTCCTTACAAGGGATTCAAACGTAAGAATTTATTTTATTCAATGTGTAAAGATTCTGTCAGTGCTGAGCTTAAATTGATTTTCGAGACAAAAAAAGAAAAAGGACTTACATAACAATCTTCACTTTATTTACGTCATTTTTATTACGGTGGCAAGATGTAAGAGAGAAAGAATATCTTCTGAAATGCAATATCCACGGTGTGGACGGTGCACATGAATAAAAACATGACTGTACAGAAAATCAATATCAGTAGAATCAGTATTTGGCCCGTTTCCATTAGGAACCTAGTCTCTTCCAGCTTCATCTGACCTGAATGTCAATTCGTCTCCTGCAAACACAGTTTTTATCTTTACGATCTCGAGGCTGGGAAACCTAATAATTCATGTTAATAGAGGGGTATGTCGTAGCAGAAAGAGAACTAATGCTGAAGAGGAGGGCATCGGTGGACATCGGATTTGAATCTTACACATTCCGACACTAAATTAAAGGCTTATTTAATTAGATAATTTAAAATATTTATAAAGTATAGAATCTAATAAAATAAACGTAAATAAAGTATACCATCTCATGTTGGTTCTATGTAAATCTGTGTCAAATAAATTTTGCGCAATTACTGTCTAAATCTTTTTAAAATGTTATATTTTCAGTTAAGTTATTATCTAGTACAATAAATATTTAACGATCTTCTTCCGCCTAAAAACTTATCTTTAAATAATGGACTAAAACCTATTTATAATAATCAAAGAAACATGGATAAACGTTTTGGACCAAGAACTGGTCATCTTCAGGTTACGTAAATGACATGGATATACAATGAACACAAAATTTACTTGTCCGAGTGGAAATATTCTCGGCACGACTTGTGAGTGCTGAAATTCCTCGATTGCAAAGAAGTCCACGCCTCACACATGTTGTATAAATAATTTTGCTTATTACATTACAACAGGCCCCCTTGCATAGGGTATTGTGTGAAGATTCCAACGGTCAAAAGAGCGGCATACGGTCGGTTTGCTGAGTGGAAGGAGCAGCCCTCGCTGTTGGGGATGGTACACAGCGATGTTTGACTAGAAGCATTAAGATAGCAGCCCTATCACTAGTCTTATCCTGCGCATCGCTTGTAACGAGGCCAGGGGACATTTTTCTTACTGTGAATCTTCAAGGTAATTACAGGACTGGAATGACAGATTACAAAAACAAATTATGGATTATGCACCAACAAGATGTAGACATGTCGGAAGACCGAAAATAAGATGGACAGATGATTTAAGCCTTGAAGACGGAACAGGCCAATAGGCCTAATCCCTGTGGCTGAAGAAGAAGAAGAAGAAGAAGAAGAAGAAGAAGAAGAAGAAGACATTACAACAAAAATATTCATTTTCTAAAACGAATTTATTATTATACTCATTTAAGATAACCAGGACGTGTAAATCTACTGTAAAATACAGCAGACTACATTTGCTCTGTATCTCATCAAGTTTTAAAACCATCCATTCAAAATTTTAACGCAGTTTAAAGAAACAATGGTGAACACAACCCGTGAATTTTATTAGAACATTTTTAGAAAAAAACATTTAATGGTGGGACGAATTCTAAATTTTCTCGAATCCGAATTCTAAAAGATTCTCGAATCCCTCGTATCTCCCGAATCTTGAATCTCTCGATTCCATCAATCATAAGTTTCAGAAGATTCCGCTAGAAGTCATGCTGAAAACAGTGTGGCTACTCAAGGCTGCCATTGGATACCACCGAAATTGCAATAGTCGACTTTTTTCTTATTAGCGAACGCTTCTATTGGGCGTCACTGGAGTGAAAACTAATCTTTCCAAAGTTTGAATAGTTTTTAGGTTAGAATTCGAAAGATACGGTAAATAAAAGCGCTAAGATTAGAGTTTTCGAATTTCGAATCTTTTACAAGATATCATGGAATTAGAGGATTCGAATTGTTAAATTCCATGTGTTTGTAACTTTTTCCACTTTCTCAAACTAAGTCTCCTAACCGTTTTCAACAATTGAAACAAATGTTAACACCAGTCGATACGTCCTTGTTACTCGATGGCATTTGTTGCATGTTAACCTCGACATTTATCTCGTCGATAGAGTTTAAAGGAAGTCCGAGATAACGATTACAGCCTCGTCGAGCTTATTTGATCGTATATTTCTTGTAAAGGCTGTCTCTCTCACATCCACCTCGAGATTGAACCCTACTGGGAGTACAATTCCATTCAAGTTGCTTTTTATTACGTCGAGTGTTGTCTCGCCTACACAACCCAACTTGTTCACTCACACACTTAAATTTTCTATAGCGTCAGCAAAGTTCCCTGACTTACTCCAGTTTCACGTTACTTCTGAGCCGATAACAGACGTAATATTTACGAGTTAGATATGTAGTTTTCATGGGTTTTCAGCGCTCAATATTGTCATGGTTATTGAATTTCAAATCTGATTTGCTACATAAGAGAATAGCCTATATTCTTACTACAGCAAATTTTCAATTTGTACAACATATACATGGTTCGCCAGAGAAACAGGCGTTGTGAAAGAACGCAATACACGAGTGTAGTAGCAGATATAAGACGGTGTTATCTGTCATTATATTGCCAAAGCTCTGTCATTCATGTAGCACTAAATGATTAGTCACTATGGAGCAGTGGAACGTTGCGCAGCGTGCATACGTAATCAAGGAGGTGGAAATAATGACAGTTATAAGGTTGCTAGAAGAGAATTTCATAGACATTTCAATCTCGGGCGCCATGATCGCATGCCCAGTGCTCATGTCAACAAAGTATGGATTACAAACCTTGAGGTCACATGATCAGCTATTAAAAAAATGACACTGAGTGAAAGAATAATTGAATCGCTTATTTGAGAAACCACAGAAGTCCATTTTTAACCGAAATGAGTTTATTGTGTTTCTAACATTAATAGCCTACATGCCTGTAGGAGAAAATTGATATGTCTCCTTATTTTAAGTGATGATGTCAGACAGTATTTCCCTGAAGAGGATGAAATCAAAAGATTTTATGAAGATATATTTTTCTGACTTTGTCGTAACAGGGATGGTGCACCTAAGGAACTGTAGTGTGAAACTTCAATATTTATCAGTAATTTCACTTTAATGTGTTTCTGAATTGTTTTCTTTTTCATTTTGTAATATGAAGGACAAAATACATTATGTACTAAATAATAATAAGCTCCTGTTCTCATTAACTCATACAAAAATAAACACAAACTACTATAATTTTTTACAAAAGAAATCGTGTATCTGAGAAACAACGCATGTCCACGAACTTTAGTGCTCCCAGAGGCTCTCAAATATAATTAAACGTTTCTTTAAAATATCTAGAAATATTGCACTCTAAAAATAAGAACGTAATACAGTATTTCACAAGCTGCAGGCAGCTTTTTGCAGTTTTTATGTGTGATTTAGTAAGTATAGGGTTATTCAAAAGTAAGTTCCCATTTTGAAACAGCTGCATCTTTTGTACATACCAGAAGTTTGGTTTCATACAGGTACCATTACTGTTTAGAATGTTTAGGTTTTCTTTTTATTAATGCGTCTTTCGTTGCTATGGTAATTATGTCACGCTTGTATAAACAATAACTGTTTTTCAGAATACAGACGACAGTTGTAGGAGAGTAGTTTTAATAATTTTTACAATGGTCTTACCTTTACGAGTTCGAATTGGCTTTCTTTCTTCAGTGCTGTTACGAATGCAATAGACAAAATGCATATGCATTGAGAAGATATCGAACGTTACACAGATTGAGAAATGTACAGATGAGACACATTTCGGATTGAACGGAGGTGTTAACACTCATAATTGCAGGATATGGGCAGAAGATAATCAGAACACAATTCTACAGCAAGCATTAAATGATATAAAGATTACTGACTGACATGGTTTTACGTCATATTTCATAATAAGACCATATTTCTATGAAGAAATTGAAAATGGACAAACAAAAACAGTGACGGTAACCAGGCAGCGATATTTTCAAATGTTGCAAGACTTTACAATACCAGCGTTACAGAATCATGAAAAAGAAAACATTGTTTTCATGCAAGACGGCGCTCCATCTCACATACAAAATAATGTAAAAACAATATTGCGCAACACATTTGGTGATCGCGCAATTAGTGGGCATTTTCCGAACTGTTGGCCTTCTAGGTCACCAGACATATCCAGCTGACTACTGGTTATGGGGTTATATAAAAGAAAAGGTATTTCTTAGTAGACTTACTATACGTGAGGAACTGAAACATTCAATAACGGATGTCATTGAAAATATCCCTAGGAATGTGCTTATTAATGCCGTTTATAGCGTAGAGGAAAGACTATTTCTTATTGCAGTGGTTCCCAAACTTTTTTGACTGACGACACACTTTACTTAACGCCCACAATATTGCGACACACTTATTTGTCTTCGTAACAGTAGCAATAGCAGTAGCAGTAGTAGTAGTAGTAGTAGTAGTAGTAGTAGTAGTAGTAGTAGTAGTAGTAGTAGTAGTAGTAGCAGTAGTGGTGGTGGTGGTGGTAATTAGTACATTTCTTCTGGAGAAAAAGGTGGTGGAACTCTATGTAGAATATTTTATAGGTATAGGGAGATGATTATTGCTAACTGCAAGGGAATTTTATCGTTTTTTACCCCCTTTTCGTCCAACTAAGACTTTCAAGGTCTAAGCGGAATTCAAAGAAAAATTATACTAAAAACATAATTATTCACACATATTTCGATTCCACGATGAAAAATACAACAAAAATGTGACGGAACGCCGTCCCAGCGCGTTCCACCAGAAAAAAACATTGATAAAACTTCTATGTAGTGTTGTAGATAGGTCGGTGTTAACACGCAATCGAAAATTCTAGAAGAACAAGCAGCAACTTGTGTGGTATTAGAAAAAAAAAGGTACGTGTAAAAATCCCAACCTATCTATTCTGGATGTCCGATCAAAGATGATCGTTTTTGAAAACTCGCCTATTTAAATTAATGTGACATCTGTGGTTGGTGCTTGCATAGAATTTCTTTATTCCTGGCCTTATGTTTGAAAAACTGAACAGAGCATTGTTGCAGATGTTCACGTTTCATTGGTAAAGTCTGTCTTAAAATAAAATGTACCATATCAAAGACTTCGTTGTAAAAAAAAATGTGTTGTAAAGAGTCTTTCTGGATGGCATAAAATTTATTTTTCAAATCCAAACTTTCGCGACACACTCCAAGGAGCTGTGTGACACAACGATGTGTCGCGACACACAGGTTGGAAACCCTAGTCTTATTGAACAACAGAGCGTTGGTGGTCATATTTAATTTTTTCGCGTTTTAATAAAATACCATTTCTTTACGAACAAATTGGTGTTTTTATTTTTGTGGAATCTAAAAATTTGACAAACTTATTACCATTAGGGGAGAGTTGGGTAGTATCGGACATCGGGTAATATCGGACAGTGATGTTTCTTTCATCTACCACAAGATGGTAGTACAGTGATGTTTCTTTTATCTACCACCAGATAGTAGTAGCAATGTTCAGATGTCGCATACAGAAACGTAACCATGTCACTTAGGTACTACCATCTGGTGGTAGATGAAAGAAACATCACTGTCCGATATTACCCGATGTCCGATACTACCCAACTCTCCCCTATATTAAGCCACTCATGCAAAGTGTTCGCAATCGGAGGTCCGCGAACTTGTTCTGAAGCATTTCAGAAGTTTAAGTAAATTTGGTGTCATATTAGCATACAGTCCAAGCTTACCTCGCAAACAACTCCGAGAAGTTTCGGTAGGAGGCGTGAGGCTTGGTCCAGCAGCTGCTGCTATTGGCATCTGGAGGGGTGGGCCTCCAGTCCGCACACTGGGCGAGGACTCGGCGCAGTGTGTCCGCCAGCAGACGTACCGCGCCCTTCACCAGATGGCGGTCCAGTCGCATCGGCTGCGTCCTCATCGCCAGCATCCCAACGGGAAGAGACTCATCCTGTTCCTCGTCCTCATCGTCGACCACAACCTCACTTAACAGGGGCACACCATTCTTCTTATCTTGGTAAAGCCAACCGTCACCACCGTTCCTAATACTCTGCACTGCATCCGGTTTTAATTTAATATCCCTGAAATTCACATGATCTCCTATCCTATCTTGTCCTATAGGCACATTGACACTAGCCTTCAATGTGTTCCTCAGATAACCACTTCCTAAACGAATATGAGACTCCTCTAATTTCGAAATAGGGTCCAGATAGTTCGTTCCAGTTCCTCCAGCAGCTGCGTTTGTGAAGGTATTTTTAATGCTGTTCATATCACGTTCACTAATCACATTTTCATTTTTTAACGTAGTCCTTAGAGCGTCAATAGGAGAAAACACTTTACCACTGTCACTTTTCGTTGTTGCAGCAGATGTTTTCTTATCTTTTAACGAAGTAGATGTCTCTCTAACGTCTTCAGTTGCTCTTGTCTTTCTGGCAGCACTTGATGGCTCGTCTTCGAGACGTGGTTCCTCTTCTCCAGAGTTGCTATTATTGCTTGATGACGTCTCCCAACGATTGCTGTCGTCACTTGAGTCTCTCTCCCTTCTTTTATTAAGATTGGGTCTGGGTCTTAATTTTGTAGGCATTTGTGTCACTGATTGTGGTTGAAGGGGGGGAGGGTTGTTGGCGGTTGTGTTGCGGGTCATCGAGTCGTTCCTGGTGGTGTTTTCCGCAGAGGAGAGGTTGTTTCTTGTATCTGATATTGTTGATGAAGCGCTAGTGTCGATCCACAGCCAAACGAAGTGACCGCTCATCATGTTGAGACGTTTCGCTTCCCTTGTTACCTGCCTGGCGGTGTGTAAGTCGCATATGAGAAGAATTACACCCCTCGTAGAACGGGAAATATCAGCCAGACGCCTGGAAAACAAAAGAAAACCGTGTAAGTTTTAAAATTATAAATCAGACATACATTTAATTATTCAACAGTCCAAAAAGTCAAACAATTCTTCGCTTTGGAACAAATAAATTTACTTCTTTTCTATCCTTTCTCCCCACCTCCCAGTGGTAGGCCTACTTGAGGCCTATACTGAGGTATAGGAGAGGAAGGACAATGTCTGTGAATAAATAATAAACATCTACACATTGAGGACCTTCATAGATGTGGGATTGACACAAAGCAGGGCTACCGGATAGACATCATAAGACAATCGCAAGACAACATGCAACCATCCAGTCATGATGATGGAAGATAAATTTCTTCCTACTCCGGGAATCGAATCACAGAACGCTTGAATGGATAATACGTACGCTAACTCAGACCATGCGGATAAATATTCATTTCGACAAGAATAATAAAAATGCTTCATATTGTTGGTTGCCATTTCCTACAGGCGTGATAAACTACTTAGCCACTCTTTTTGCGTTTCCAGGGTGCACCACGAGGAGATGCCCTATGTTTGTGAAGTACCCTACAGTCGAGTATCAACCATCATACGATAGAAGGTAAAGGAAACTTATAAAAAAAATCTCTGCAAGATAACATAAGCACCTATGAATGGAAAGACAATGTAACTTCGGTACCAGATTGGCCAAGGAGAGAAGCAGTTGCCAAATTCCGATTAGCAACTGGACATGATTGCTTGGGTAAACATCTATGCCGCATTGGTTTACTCCAGAATCCTAACTGCCCACTCTGAAACCAGAATATCGTAATGGACTCAGACCATCTAATGGATTGTCCCAATCTGTCGTCCACAACACTGGTAGAGAAGTATTGGGAAGCAAGAGAGACGATGATGGCCATCCAAATATAAAATTTGTTACTCTTCCTCTCATGTTATATATATTCCATCATTCTTGCTGATATGAATTATTATGTACTTATCTCACTGTTTGTTTGTTTATTTTTATACTTGTTTACTTGTTTCACACTAAACTATGAATATTGCATGTTGCCATTATCACGGCTAAAGATACACTCTACAGCCCTGCATTAAATAAATAAAAAATAAATAAAATAAAAACGCACTTTTGAATGTCATTATTTAGTTCATTTCATTGTTAAAACTGAAAAACGTAAATTACGATAATCTGAAAGACAGACCTATTATATCGTCGGCTTACAAGCAAAACACATTACGTAAAAAAATATTACTTCTGAGAAAAAAGGTTTGAAAGTTCTTGACAAAACAGTTTCCTAAAAATATTATTTGTAGTAAGTTGTTTGTTTTTTTTCAAGTGTATTTCATTTTCCAATTCTAAATTTATACGTATGCATTATGTACATTACATACGTCTTTTTCTCAGAAGTAGGCCTAATATTTTTTACTTAACGTGTGTTGCTTGTAAATCGACAATATTTGACAGAATAGTAATAATAATAATAATAATAATAATAATAATAATAATAATAATAATATTATTATTATTATTATTATTATTATTATTATTATTATTATAAACATTTCATCCTGGACGCGACACCCCATACAGATAGACTGCGAAGACTTCTGGTCTCGCATCCACATCCCTAAGTAGAGAGGAACTACCATCCAACCAGTAGCGGGGGTATCATGTGGTTAGCATGATTCTCTTTGTTGTTATAGCACATTCGCAGAACCAAATTACGCTACCATACATTTGTCGACATTTTACGACAATATTTCTTCCCCCATGGAGAATCGAACCGTTACTCCTTCTGTAACGCTAGTCCAAGGTACGATGGCTCAGACCACGATGCTACGACGCAGGCGTAAGGAATAATGGCTTGCTAAAAACAAAGACAAAACTTTTATTAAGCATTTACAGCCTAAATGAATGTAACAACTTACCAGCCCGTCGAAATGTGAACAAATTCTCTCAGAGATAATCGTCTATCTCAAGTGTGCAACGTCTGGTCTGTAAGATATGGATAGTCTAAGCGGCAGCTTCAGCCGTAAAGTTGGAAGTGGAAGATCTCGCTCTGTTCGCAATACCAGAAGTGCTTGAATTTCTCGGTAGCTAAGTTGAAGCTCCACGTAAAGTTGAAGTATTCACCAGACAGCGTGACATACAGTTAGGCCTATATGTAGCTCCTCAGTCAGGCATATTAGCAAACTGTATTTAAAGTTAGAATGTTTAAAAAGGAGCAACGTAACTCTACTAAATAAAGTAAAAAACAAAAAGACAAGCTAGAGCAAGGAAACTCTTGGATAAATTCGTAAGTAGAGCATAAATCTTAAAAATAACGTTCATAGTTTCAAAAAAATTCATTACTGGGGCTCCTAAAACACTCGAAATGGAAGAATTTGCGCTAATGTGTTTGTAAAGAAAGATAGTCTACTTGAGAGATTATTACATGAAATATATTTCTACGGCTCCGTAATGGCTTCCTCTAGAGTTTCAAATGAAGAAAATAACTAAATTAATTTCTATTGAAAAGGGAATCAAGTTCAATGCACAGTCATACTCTGAAGATATGTTATCTCAGATCATTTCAGGAATAGAAGACACTGTTGTTTAGTGAACTGTCCGAAGACGGGTCTGAACCTTATAAGAGACGCCAATAAAGCAACACTCATGAGGAAACTAAGCCAGGAGATAATAGGTTAGGTTGGCCAGTTCTTTTCGCCCTCCACTGCATACTACAAATAATGACCATGGCTTGTCAATATAATTTTTAATTAATAATCTTCCTTGTATGTAACCGTGAAAACTTTGTAACTAATTCAACAGTTCATAGCTTAAATTCGCGTCAAAAAAATTACTTTCGTACTCCATCGGCAAGTCTGTCGTGCTATCAAAAAGGATTGCGTTATAAGGCAGTAAAAAGTTTTAATAGCCTCCCTATCGATATAAAAATGAAACTCTACACATAAGATTATTTAGAGCCAAATTAAAGAAGTACTTAATTTCTCACGCCTTCTATTCTGTAGGTGAATTCATGACATTCAACAACGCTTCATGAAATTGATAATAAAACTTATGTTGTACTAGTAGACTATATTGCAAACCTCTTCTGTATATATTTCAACTAGACTGTGACTATAAATTAAGACTTTATAGCAGTATTAAGTTTTTTGACTTGTTCCATATTCTAGCTGTGAAGCAATGTATGAATACCATGGAATGTTAATAAATACAATACATCGCTGACTAGTAATATATTACACTAATCAGATTAAAGGCAGTATGCCACATTATTTATTTATGCAAGATGGGCAAAAACACAGTGAAATAGGCCTAATACACATGAGGATGATGCTACGAGCGACTGATGATGTAATTAGCCAGCATGACTGTAGCAATTATGCACCCACCTAATCTCTCTCAAGGCAATTCCTCACAAAACTATCCTAATCCTGGTTAGAGGAGATTTATAAACTTATAATAATTGCACTTCTTTTTCAGAGAATCCCTCGATTTTTATTACAGTCACTACTACTAGTCCAACCACTTATTCCGTCGTTTTCCTAAGACGTTAAGACAGATGTCGGGTTTAGACCTGAAAGAAACGGGCCACGAGGATTAGGCTTTGGTGATTCTGCTTTTCCCTGCTCAATTACTGGGCGGGGAATGCTTTACGATGCGGCAGTAGTAGCTGTCTATGTTGTTGTGGTACTCGTGTCCGTTTAGCGTAACTTGCCAATCCACTTAAAGTTCTACTAGTTGACTGTACTTTCGGTTTTTCCCCCGCAAAATTTACTTAAGTCCTTTAAGTGGACAGTGTGAACGAAGTGAGACGAGTGGTCTTTTGGCTAGGAATTCATTTAAAGGTTAAGTGGGTTCCAAGACACCTTGCAAGGACGCGATTATCATCATGTGTTTTTAATTGATAAATTCTCCACTCACTCACTCACTCACTCACTCACTCACTCACTCACTCACTCACTCACTCACTCACTCACTCACTCACTCACTCACTCACTCACTCACTCACTCACTCACTCACTCACTCACTCACTCACTCACTCACTCACTCACCCGCTCACCTGGAACTGAGCTGATTTCACAGCACTAGATTTAAGATCATTCTGTGGTCTTAATTCAGGAATATTGAATACCTATTTTTATAGCTATGTTATTTTATTTTTTTATATTTATTTTATAACTATGTGACACTGAGCATTTAAAATGACACTTTGATGTATGTTGCAATCAGCTTCCACTAAGAGAAATATCTGTTCCTATTTGGCAATGGAGGAGACAACTAGAAACAGTTGTGACGAACGGCCCAATAGAACATAATAAATTAGTAATTGTATTTTAGTTACAGTGGAGTCCCTTTGTTGCTCATAAATGGGGGTAAAACTATTAGCCAATCAAAGGATATTTAATACGTTTGTACGTAATGTGTACTACGTTATTGGTCTTTTTTATCCGCCACTACCTCGGCGATCCAACCACTGCCGAGCAATGAACTCAGTGACTCGTAGAAGCAACAGGGTAGTACAAACACTATTTACTATTTTAATACTATGTATTGCTGAGGATGATGTAGTTGTCTTTAAGCGTTGGAGGGACCACGCAGCAGATTTCCTACAAGTTTCAACTTAATTTTTTATCTGAATATATGTATCTGTATTTATCTGAATAAAAGGTATCAATCTAAATGATAAATTTTTGTCGTTAATGTTAAAATAGTTATTTTATTTAGAGGAGTTACCACTGTAATTATTTACTATTATATTTGTATGTGTTATTAAAAAACTTCTCCTTATATTTGTATTTTATTTTATTGGGTTATTTTAGGACGCTGTATCAACATCTAGGTTATTTAGCGTCTGAATGAAATGAAGGTGATAATGCCGGTGAAATGAGTCCGAGGTCCAGCACCGAAAGTTACCCAGAATTTGCTCGTATTGGGTTGAGGGAACACCCCGGAAAAATCCTCAACCAAGTAACTTGCCCCGACCGGGATTCGAACCCGGGTCACCTGGTTTCGCGGCCAGACGCGCTGATCGTTACTCCACAGGTGTGGACTTATATTTGTATGTGTATATATTTAAATGCTAAAATAATTTTTATTTAAGTATGCATTTTCATGTATAAGTTAAAACGAATATCTTTCCTCATCTTCGCTGTATCTTTTGATGTCAACGTCGAGCATGAGCAAAGCGATCGCCTTATCAGTAACGTATTGAGTGATGTTTCTGTAGTGGGAAGAATCAGCTAGCTTTCCAAATTAGAAGTTTCCATAACAGAAGATTCCCACAGAGGGACTCCACTGTATATCAAAATAGTTTTAAAATTATTAAGTTCTTGTGTTTTTAAGCAATAACTTGCTCTAAAATTGATTTTTTACAACATATTGTGATAGACTTCAAAGTTGGGTTATGTACTATTTCATTGTCATCTGTATTATTCAACTCAGCTTTTCTAATCATTGAAAAGACACTTTTAAAATGTAGATCAGTCACAGTTTGGGCAATGATTGGATGGAAAGGATTATTAAGAATCTAAATCTTGGAGGAGACTGTTAATGCTGTTCGGTATTGTGAAATTCTTCATGAACTTGTGGTGCCAGTGATGCAAAGTGATGAACATTCTATGTTATTGCGACGAGGGAAATTTTGAATCACGAATTGCTTTAGAGGTGGTTGGCCAGGAAAAGACCGACAGAAAGTCCAGTCCGCTCCCCAGATCTCACAGCTTGTGGCTATTGATTGTGGGGTTACTTGAATGAGAAGATTAACCCTCGGAAACCCTGAGACATCTACATATTGAAAACAGTAATTTGGGAAGAAATTCGTGTTATTTCAGTGGTAATTTATAGTAAAGCAATGAGGTGACTTTCCAAAGCGTTGCCGATTATGCTTGGATGTGAACGGCAATCAGTTGAGGCAATAAAGTGAGTTGGTAGCGTTGTGTATTGTTATTAATTTAATTTGAAAAATTGTCTTAACTTTCCAAAGATAATGTCTCATTTTCCGTAGACATAATACTGTCAAAACTAGAGCTCGGAAGTTAACGGAATATCATCTTTTTTCTGAGATATAACAGACAGTGCAGGATGCAATACAAACTCGCTTCACTTCATTTGCTCACTCCTCTTCTAGCCCGACAGTAGGATACCATTAACAGGCAGAAAATCCTCAAAATAAGGAAAAATGTCGTTAGTTAATAATGTTAATTCAGGTGGCAACACAGAATGGGCTGCCAATATTATAAAAAAAAACACACACACAAATGGAATTAATAAAAGGTGTGGAAAGCGGTAGATTGAAATATTAATACAGGGACATCATTTTTACTTTAACTTTTTTTGTACCTGAGTTTTTTAATGTAATTCACTCCCACCCCTTCTACTAATGAAGTTCAAACTGTCCTCTACACAGAAGCAAGGCCGCATATAGTAAACAGCACTGAGTTAGTGAGTATAATACGTGCCAGAAATATGTTCGTGTTTTCCAGTGACGAAAGAGCTTTCAATATTGAATCATATTTTCGCACAGGTACTGTCGTCCTTTTGCCTACGTCGCATCCCAATTTCCACCACCTGCTTCTGCTCGTCCCTCTGTAAAGGCTAGTGGCTGGGCTGCCTTAGCTCTTTTCTGAAAACATTAATTTCTGTTAGGAATTGGACGTCTACGTAATATTATACAACTGTTTAAAATAACTTAAATAAAAGGGCCTCGTTAAGTAATTAACTGTCAAGTGATTCCCCCCTTTTTACGATCCTAAAACATAACCACTTGGACGGACAGTAGATAGCATGTCTGAGTAATTTTATCTGTGGGGGTTGGGCAGAAGTGAAGATTGAATTTACAGTACGTAAGGTACTCTTTTATAGAGTGGTACAGAATTATTTCAACTAGTACGAAGAACAAAACTGATAATTGGAATTAGATGCAATAGTCTATAGTGCGATAATATGCACAAAAGAACTGAAGCCTGTATCGAAATGAACGGCCACCATTTTAAAAAATGTGTTTAAATATCCATATTATGATTATTTTTCAATTTTACTTCATTCTCTATATCGTACGCTAAAGTGCTCTAACAGTATAATATACACTGCATAATGAATACGTTCGCATGGATAACTCAGTTCGTGAGTAAAAACACTTATTGTTAATACTGTACTGTATTTTGATTAAACAAAAACCTAATGAAAATTAACAAACTCAAAATTGCGATATTTCATACTTTACGTAAATGGATAAACTACTTTTATTCCCTCCTATACCTAGTAAAGTGATTTGTTTGTATTTTACGCAGTATCATCGAACTCCAGTCGTGGAAGGAGGCAGCAAACGGTGTTTCCGTTTTTGAACCGTTAATCCAAACGTGTAGCCAGGTTAATATTAAAAATGTTAGTAAAAATAAAATCATGTCCCTGTATTTGTATGTGCAAATATCTTATACGTTAAATTATGTTCTTAAGGAAAACCATAAAAACAAAAAGTATGAATATTAAAGACACGGTACAGTACATGATGGAGAAAAACTAATTGCATATTCTCTCTGACCGTGGAACAGTATAGGATATCTAATACACACATTCTCATAAAAAGGACAAATTTCATGTTGCACAGTGTTAGTTGTATTCAGTCGAAGAATACCACGGAAAAAACCTCAATCACATTGCCTGGCACTGGGGTCGAACCCGGGACCTCCCGAATGCGAATGTAGTGCGTCGCCACTTATCCACTTCGCTCAGTTACAGTAAAAATAATTATGGTTTATTTAACGACGCTCGCAACTGCCGAGGTTATATCAGTGTCGCCGGTGCGCCGGAATTTTGTCCCGCAGGAGTTGTTTAACATGTCAGTAAATCTACTAACATAAGCCTGTCGCATTTAAGCACACTTAAATGCCATCGACCTGTGCCGGGATCGAACCCGCAACCTCGAGAACAGAAGGGCAGTGCTATACCGACTACGCTACCCAAGCCGACCAGTTACAGTAATATTGAAATGAAATATGTTATGAAAAATTGATGTAACCGCAAGTAAATATATTCTATTGTCTTTTGTACATTATCAACCACATAGACCGTAGGGGATTTGAATGATGAAGCTTCAGTTCGTTAAGTGAGATGACTTGCGAAAAGGAAGAAAAATAATTACAACTACAACAATGATCTTTCATAACACAGGGAAGTATTTATTTAGGTACGTCGTATATAACTTTAAAACAAACATTTCATTTTTACTTTACTTTCCATGGAAATCCTGTAGATGAAGTCTTTAAGACAAAAGGGCCGTTCTCGCATTAAACGAGTAGCTGAAACACAATAAAGCCGGCAGAGAGCCTTTGCTTTTTCTCAGGAGGGTTTCGCGAACAAGTGCTCAAGACAAAATCCGCTCCTTCTGGCGCAGCTGTTCGTATGCAAATTGAATAGTGTTGATCTAGCTTAGCATTCTTAATTAAAATATCGGGTAGTACAATATGCATTAGAAAGTTCGAATATTTTCTAGCGCGGTATTGATTATTGCCAACAATAAAACGCCATCTCGTTTATGGAACCAAATAAAAAAGTAAACTACGGACTTATTTATAGAAAAAATGAATTGCAGGGATTTTGAAGATTTTTTTTATAGAATACCAAAATAAAAGATTATTCATAACGATATGCAGCAAGCGTACGCACGTAACTGAGAAGGCATGAAAACAGCGTCAAGAAAATGAATTCTTAATAATATTATGATTTTATAGCGGCTGTCGCCATCTTCCACCACCTAAACGTCAGTGAGCTCTGTTTGTATTTTAGATAAAATTTAATTGCCTGCTCCTAGCTCCTGGCTCCAGTAACGCGTACCAGTCTGCTTTATACTGAACATTTGGATTCTTTAAATTGACACTCTTCGAATATTTTTATTATTAAATTAGGCCTACATATTATACATTTAATACAAAATAATTATTAAAGACAATAAAACTATTACATACGAGTACATTACACAATATTGAACATATTAAATATATTACACAATAATGGACATATTAACTCTTGTTGTTTAATATTCGAGGAGAAAAAATCGCTCCGGCGCTGGGGATCGAACCCGGATACTTGGTTCTACGTACCAAGCGCTCTGACCATTGAGCTACGCCGAATTCAATCCACAGCACCGGATCGAACTCTCCTCCTACAGTGTTTCCCTTTTGTGGCCTAACTCCAAGTTGGGCATATAAGTTGACGTTTATATTTCAAGTCAACTGCCATTATACAAGGAGCGCACTCAGCTGAGTGACTAATGGCCAGGATTCCGCAGTAAAGTGCACAGCAATCTGTACAGAAACATGCACTGCTAGCTAGACAAATTTACTAAACATGTTATTAATTAGTCCAACAGAATAATATCTGTTATAGTGACAATTAATATTTGAGGAGAAAAATTCGCTCCGGCGCCGGGGATCGAACCCGGGTCCTTGGTTCTACGTACCAAGCGCTCTGACCACTGAGCTACGCCGAATTCAATCCACAGCACTGGACCGAACTCTCCTCCTACAGTGTTTCCCTTTTGTGGCCTAACTTCAAGTTGGGCATATACGTTGACGTTGATATTTCAAGTCAACTGCCATTATACAAGGAGCTCGGTATACCGGCCATTAGTCACTCAGCTGAGTGCGCTCCTTGTATAATGGCAATTGACATGAAATATAAACGTCAACGTATATGTCCAACTTGGAGTTAGGCCACAAAAGGGAAACACTGTAGGAGGAGAGTTCGATCCGGTGCTGTGGACTGAATTCGGTGTAGCTCAGTGATCAGAGCGATTGGTACGTAGACCCAAGGACCCGGGTTCGATCCCCGGCGCCGAAGCGAATTTTTCTTCTCAAATATTAATTGTCACTATAACAGATATTATTCTGTTGGACAAATAATGACATCTTTAGTAAATTCTTGTTGTTTAGTCAACTAACAGAAGACAGGTTTGAACCTCATAAATGACACCAATAGGGCAATGAGTCATGAGGATACTAAGCCAGGAAATAATGGGGTAGGGTGTCCAGTACCTTTCCTCCTCCATTAGATTCATCATTGACTAGTAACATATTACACTAATCAGACTTCATATATACCAGTTTACAAACAACAAAATGTTCTTCCTCTGACACATGTCCACATAGATATATTGTCTGATAACAGATGTACATATGTAGGGTTCAGAGCCATAATGGGCCAAGCACCACATATTAAAAGTGGAGAAAGCAAGGGTTAAAATTAAGTGACTACCATAATTCAATGAATCGTATAGCAAGTAATATGAAGTATGCACATTAAAACTAAATGATATGTCAATCTTCATTAAACTATGGTATTCTTTCTTTCTTTCTTTACCTTAGTTTAACCTCTCCCTTTTAGGTTCATTTATACGACTCACGCCATATGGGCAAACCATAGTATTCACTTAACTTTAACCCTTCCTTTCTCCTTTTTTAATAAATGGCTCTTGGCCCACTATGGTTCTGAACCCTTCAATCATGAAAACCTCAATCAGAGGTAAAATTAAATATTAAAAATTAAATTAAATTAAATGAATTTACTCCCGTATGGGCATCAGTTGTGTTCGGAGGTTCAAATGTAGGCAGAAACAAGAAGAAAAATAAAAAAATTAAGTATTAAAAAATGGCACTGATTACAAACAAAATATTATAAAATAAGTAACTATAATTGAAAGAGTTTGTAACTGATATTAATAAGTGAATAACATTAATATTAAACAATTAATAATCTCCGATATTAAATATCTATGAAATGAAATATAAAAGCCAGTGCCACAGAGGTGACTCAAATTTTATTTCACATTTCGAGCGTTTCGCAATACTTTAGTTGTTTTAATACGCTGCGAATTAAATTTCAGTTAATAAACTATTTTCTGTAAATATATTTCGAAAGATATACTACATCAAATAAATAATTTCAAGTAAGTGAATAGGAATACAATTCGTTAAATTCTTTTGTAGAAATCACCGTATACAGACAGAGAGACAAAAATCCCTTGGCAGAGTAAGGAATCGAATTCGAAATCTCCTGATTAGAAGCCAGCATCTCTAACCATTAGACCAAGAGACTAAGCGAATCTACTAAGACTGAGTGCTAAATTTGGAGCAGTGGGAATTTAAGTCGATTTATTAACGCCGTGTCTTAAAGCTACATTTGCAGCTGTAGTGAACTAGATAGATGACTAAATAGCTGAATGTGACGTCAGAGGTCATGATCCAAAGTTACATAGTGCATAGCAGTTAAGTCCGTATAGTAAACGAAAATGCTTGCTTGATTGCTGACTTGTATACTAAACAAACATGGATGCCTTATCAGCAATTGAAGTTATGAAATCTGAAGATGCTTTGAAGTAAAATGTAGAACAATACGTTAAGCTTCAACATTGGCAATGATATTCCGGTACCTTCTTTACATTTCTTAAATACTTTAATATTTTAGGTCCTTAGCTTTTCCACATACGGTTAACAGAGAAGTTTCATATGATAATCTTATTGAATTTGGTTTTCCCAAGAAACTAGTTCGATTAATTAAAATGTGTCTCAGTGAAACGTACAGCAGAGTTCGTATAGGTCAGTTTCTGTCAGATGCGTTTCCAATTCACTGAGGGCTAAAGCAAGGAGATGCACTATCACCTTTACTTTTTAACTTCGCTCTATAATATGCCATTAGGAAAGTCCAGGATAACAGAGAGGGTTTGGAATTGAACGGGTTATATCAGCTGCTTGTCTATGCGGATGACGTGAATATGTTAGGAGAAAATCCACAAACGATTAGGGAAAACACGGGAATTTTACTGGAAGCAAGTAAAGAGATAGGTTTGGAAGTAAATCCCGAAAAGACAAAGTATATGATTATGTCTCGTGACGAGAATATTGTACGAAAAATGGAAATATAAAAATTGGAAATTTATCTTTTGAAGAGGTGGAGAAGTTCAAATATCTTGGGGCAACAGTAATAAATATAACTGATACTCGGGAGGAAATTAAACACAGAATAAATATGGGAAATGCCTGTTATTATTCGGTTGAGAAGCTTTTATCATCCAGTCTGCTGTCAAAAAATCTGAAAGTTAGAATTTATAAAACAGTTATATTCTTTATGGTTGTGAAACTTGGACTCTCACGGTGAGAGAGGAACATAGGTTAAGGGTGTTTGAGAATAAGGTGCTTAGGAAAATATTTGGGGCTAAGAGGGATGAAGCTACAGGAGAATGGAGAAAGTTACACAACACAGAACTGCACGCATTGTATTCTTCACCTGACATAATTAGGAACATTAAATCCAGACGTTTGAGATGGGCAGGGCATGTATGGGCGAATCCAGCAATGCATATAGAGTGTTAGTTGGAAGGCCGGAGGGAAAAAGACCTTTGGGGAGGCCGAGACGTAGATGGGAAGATAATATTAAAATGGATTTGAGGGAGGTGGGATATGATGATAGAGAATAGATTAATCTTGCTAAGGATAGGGACCAATGGCGGGCTTATGTGAGGGCGGCAATGAACCTCCGGGTTTCTTAAAAGCAAGTAAGTAAGTAAGCTTTTCCACATAAATCGTAATGAAACTGCATTAGGACACTGCCTTCTTAAGTCATTGCTACACCGTGATGTCATAGTTTTAAGAAAAATAGTCTATGAAGGCCGTGATTCAAGTATACATAATCAAAGCACTCTAATGTGTAGTTTACAAGTCAGCTAGTTGCTAGTCACTAGTTGTAGTGTAGACTTTAGCTTTGAGACACGGCCTAAAATGAGAAGAGAATGAGCACAATCCCCACACTCAAAGTTTCAGCGAGTGTATAATTTATTGGACATAAATTGTTGTAGTACTCATTACTTCGATGTTAAATCAAGTCTTGAATTCCAGATTTGATATAAAAGTAATTAATCCTCTATCAATAATTGCTTAATACCGACCCGTAACATATTATTTGATGTCTAACTGATGTCATTAAAACGCTATTGGATCGCTAATAGCCAGCATATTTGCATGTCGTACTGCAAATAAATTCGCACTTTAACCAATATGAACAGATAGCAGTGGAATCCGAACTGAAAACAAAGACTCTAATAACACTGGAATTGAATGTATGCTTTCTGACAAAAACTCCTCCCTGACTACTAAATTCAACATGTCACAATATAGTTTCCTGGGTTGAGAAGTGAATATTTGTAGAAAATAATCCATTAGTATAATGTAATCAAGGGAATGTCAATAGAAATACAGTATACTTTTATTTAACCTGGTAGAGATAGGCCACCAGTCCTTCTCTTCCTCTCTACCAGGGGATTACAACTACAATATTAAGAATAAAATTACAATCATGATTACAAACATTGGGATGATTTTCTCAATCAATATTTTGGAAAATAAATTATAGTAGCAGTGATATTAATGTGGGTATTACAATGTTATTCATTGTATAATTGTAATTATTATTATTATTATTATTATTATTATTATTATTATTATTATTATTATTATTATTATTATTATTATTATTCCATGTATTGTGGGTCCCTATCACCACGGCATGGCGCGTCCTCAGGTTGCGGACAGAGGAGACGGCCTCCAGATATGGAGGGTAGCTATGAATATATTGTATAAGCAGTCTTGGACAGCCGATAAGGGGTGGTCCTCCAGCTTGGGGTTGGGCGAAGGGCTAACAACCCATCACCGTAAAAACAGGTTGTTATGAAACCTAACAATAAGGTTAGTTGGAAGGCCGGAGGGAAAAAGACGTTTGGGGAGGCCGAGACGTAGATGGGAGGATAATATTAAAATGGATTTGAGGGAGGTGGGATATGATGGTAGAGCAGGGCTGGGCACATTACGTGATTCTGAGAAATGAGCGCTGTTTACTTTGAAGAGCAATTCTCCCGAGCGGTGTGACGCTTGCATGCTGTACGTCACTCGCTGTCATTGCAGTGGTTGACTCTGCAGTAGGATGGCGAACTTTGAAATTGCACCCGCCTGAGAAGCTTTATGTCAGACAAAAACCTAAATTATATTTTGAGATTGAACATGGCTAATTCATTTGTTCCAAACATTCAATGACTTCTGCAAATGAAACGACCTCATAAGTCTCCGAAAACAAACACATAGTTATTTTTGATATTGAGTTTCAAAACGTTTAGTTTCAATAGAAAATATTTATTGATTTCAGATTAATAGAAGTACGATTTTGTTACAATAGTTTATTCATGCAAAAAAACTGTAAGAGAGCGTTTATTATTAATTTTCTTCTTGTGTTCTGATTGAAATCCTTTATTACATATGATTATATTATTAATACCATTATGTAATTGTTAAGCACTGTGCATATAGATTTTATAAATAAGTCTAATGATTTGTGTGTGTGCGTTTATTTATGTATGTGTGTAGAGTGAAGTTTATTTAATTAAATTAATAAAAGTGTTATAAAGTCAGTACTGTACAATGGAGAGATGTAATATCCTTTATGAACTATTATGTACTGACAGACTGAATGACTAGAACAACCGTGGCTGTTGTTATATTAATGCAGGGAAGGTAGCTGTAATGTGAGTCCGCCACTGCGTGATCATTCTGCTCTGGCTTGGAATTGAAGTGCCTTGCGGAGCGAGAGCAGCTCTGGCCGGCTATACGGAGCCGCTCTCATGCCCGGCGCTGTGGTAGAGACTGGATTAATCTTGCACAGGATTGGGACCAATGCCGGGCTTATGTGAGGGCGGCATTGAACCTCCGGATTCCTTAAAAGCCAGTAAGTATTATTACTATTATTATTATTATTATTATTATCATTATTATTATTAATTATTATTATTATACTACATACAGTACATAGAAAAAATATTGTTGCGGGTAGGCAAGTAGTGACACAAATTCTATTGTTATTATACCTAGTGTCTAATATCTGTACAACCCTGAGTAAGACGAATATTCAAGTTATTCAGAGAGAAAAAGTGGGAGTTGCCATGAAAAGATGTTCAGCTCTTGTGAATCAAGACTTTAATGAATTGAGGGAACAATGAATGTCTTTGAACGACTGTGCCTGTCGAAAACTTCTGGGAACCATTTGTACTGTTGTTGACTCATTACTACAGCGTCTTTATTCTACCCGGCTCGACATTGAAATCAGTTTTATAAACCAGTCACTGTAAATATTGACTAACCTAACTCCACAAATCTTAAAGCATTTCCTTTTACTTCAGACTAGACATGTTGCTTGAAATTGGAGAAACCTCACTTTATATGCTGAAGAAAATCTTACGTTATTAGTTTCAGAAGAGAGATCTTACAGATAAGGATACCGTCCAAGTATCGCACAATATTTATGTAAAATACACGCATCAACATTATAGAAATATTTTCTTCCAATTTTAATAATCGCATAACGTAATTATTTGTAAGAGAATTCTTACATTTTTTTCTTAAAACAACAAATTAGAAAATTACATACATAAATGAAAAATTAACACGAATGGATTAATAGAAGTGACATATTTTTTAATCCCTTTGACTGCATGACTACATCTATATTTTTGAGAGTTATTATCGTATTAATTTCATATTATATTTAATTTTAATGATAAGATTATGAGAATTAAACCACAATAATAAAATATTCCATTGTGAATTATTTATTGATATTATGTTATAATAAATTGTAATTGAATTAGAAACGAAAATTATGGGGCTCATTTAGATTTAAACAAATTTAATATACTGAGTTAGTGTTCGAATTATTAAAACAGAAGACATCAGACAATTATTCAGAGTTTTGTTTAATGAATCAAAATACACTCATAAAAATTCAAGGCCTCTAAGAACGTAATAAAATATTCAAGTAATATTAACACATTTAACAGTTGGCTAGTTTGATTTGTTATTCCTTACTTTATTAATTTAATTTTTTCTCAATTAAGTTCATTATTTTTTCTTTATTGTAGAATTTAAAAAAGCAAAATAGCCTAATTTAAATATCACCAATATCATGTGTGATTAACAATTAAAACCTGTTTGAGAAAGAACTCACGCAACGCTTAGCTAATTCAAACAATGTCTATTACAGTCTGCAAAAAAATCTGAGATCTGAACTCCTGTCCAGAACAAAAAATTGAAGGTTTAGAGAAGAGTAGTATTACCTGCGCTTTTATACTCAACTGAAACGTGGATTTTCGCACAAAAAAATTAAAAAAATTCGCTTATAACATGTAGAAAAAATGAGGAAAAATTTGAATAATTTCGAGGGAAAAATTGTTCCGGGGCCGGGCATCGAACCCAGGACCTTTGATTAAACGTACCAACGCTCTACCAACTGAGCTACCCGGGAACTCTACCAGACATCGATCCAATTTTTCCCTCTATATCCACAGACCTCAAAGTGAGATGACAGCCGTCAAGCAATCAACATTGAGTGCACACTAAGTCTGTGTGACTTAAATTGTGGTTTTCTGTTAACTTGACAGTGACATGTATTATGCAAATCAAGCTTTGAGGTATAACTCTCTGTAAAGTTGATTTGAATAATTGCGAAGGAAAAATCGTTCCGGGGCCGGGCATCGAACCCGAGACCTTTGGTTAAACGTACCAACGCTCTACCAACTGAGCTACCCGGGAACTCTACCAGACACCGATCCAATTTTTCCCTCTATATCCAAAGACCTCAAAGTGAGCTGAACAGCCGTTGAGAAAATAACTTGGTTCTATTCTAGACAAAGATACAAGAGAAATTAAAAAATAATAATGAACTGTTAAGCCTGAATAAAGATCAAGATATAGTGGCAATAGTGAAAAACTCAAGATTATGTTAGGCAGACATATTATACGTCGAGATCAGAAAAATCTCCTCAGAAGTGCACTGCAGAAGAATCGATGCCCACTCCGTAGAGCACGACTGCGATGGAAAAACCTAATAAACTGCGAGATCAGCAAGACGCAATAATCTCTGGAGAGATTTAATGAATGAACGTCTCTGATTTCAGTAGCTATAAATTTAATTGAATTTTATACTTGTACAGATTGCATATATTTATTAGTGCATTAACTATTATTGATTTATGCTTTAAGTAATGAGTAAATTTAAGCCTTCTTCTCATCGTATGAGACGGACTCGTTCTGTGCTTTCACTTGTTTTTGACGAATCTCTTCTGGTATAATATGGGCTCATCTTAATAGTAGAGTCAGAAAGTACCCGAGCTTCGGATGGCAACGCCGTGCTTTATAGGCAACTTCTCTGTCTTAGCCATGTGGTATGTAGCCTACTCTCCAGGCGTTTATACTCAGCGTGCCAATCGATCAAAGGGGAAGGTAAAGCTTTAAGTGTTCTTCGATATACAGGATCTCGTGCATTTCGAATTTATTCCTGACGGTCGAATTGTCAGTAAGAAGACGTATGTTGTAATTCTTCGACATCTTCGTGATGCAGTTCGACGAAAAACCTAATTTGTGGCAAGGACAATCAAGACAATATCCCAACACATCAGTCGATCTTGGTAAGCGAATTCCTCGCACAACACAAAATACCTGTCCATCCACAGCCACCATGTCCTCCAGATTTTACTCCAGCAGATTTCTACCTATTTCCAAAGATCAAATCCCTGATGAAGGGAGGCGGTTTGCGTCAGCCAAAGAGGTGAAAATTCATGCGATGCGCGCTCTGAGGGAAGTGACCAAAGATGGGCTGCAGGAATGTTTCGAGAAGTAGTATGGACGCTGGCAGAAGTGTGTCACTGCCCAGGGGGCGTACTTTGAAGGTGGTGTTGTGTAAATGGTTACATGCCATCTGCAGCAAAGGTATCTACACATTTTCGGTTACTTTTTGACTCTACCAGTGTAATACTTCTCTTTTTGTTTAATACATGATGTCATTGCCTTTTGTCACATAGTCTGACAGCAATACTACTGTTAATACACTATTATCTTAACACAGTACGACGTCTCGGCTTCCTGTTACACATAAATAAAATGTGACATTTCTCCCGTTTGTACTACTGCGTGTTCAGTTCAAAGTGTGTCATGGCTCGTTGTATGCCGTCATGTGGCTAGCCGATGAGCCTAGAGAATTCAATCTTCCTACACTTCCGCAAAGGCGTATTACCTATGTGCCAGAGAAGTTGCCTGGCAAGTACGGCGTTCATTCTGAAGAGTACGTACCGATACGTACGATAACGCCGGTAGTGGCAGGAATGTGAACTGTTTGGAAACACGTACTGAGGTGAGTTTTTTCTTACTGTCGGGATATGTAGAGAGGGTTAAGACGATTACTTACGTATTTGTTGACATTAACTTGGACGGTCAACATGGACATGGAGCATTTGATTTGTGTTGTGGAATGTTGCCGTACGCAACCGATGATAACAAATACCCTGCGTACGACTTGTCCGCGCAAAACACAGTTCGAAAGAGGTTATGGTAGCACACAGACCGTACAGACCACCATCTGTTGCTATACCGTACACGTTCTCAAGTTCAGGTTGGACGCCTTGAATAATTGGCAACTTCTCTGGCATAAAATCTGGAACTCGCTTCAAATCGCTGACTCACAACAGTGACGTCATGACACACTTTGAAATGAACACCCAGTAGTGTCGTGCAATGTTCGAATATGAGAGAGAATATCAAGATTTTACAAACTACGGTTTAATTCAGTAATACGTAGAAGTGTAGCATGTAGATTAAACTAACCAAATTCATTAAAAATCTGTTTCAAAGTTATGTAGCGAAGTTTGTTGATTATAGATGCAAGCTAACGTGTACCCCATCGGAGTGTCGTGCGTAAGAAACCTTCTGTTCGGTTTTTGTTATACTCGACAAACTTGAGCCGATAGTAGAGCCTGTAATGCACGACGTTATTTTGTATCCAGTAAAGACATAGTCACGTTGAGAAAAACTGAAATAGTAATGCAATGTACTCGGAAGCCTGAACATAATGCAAAAGCTGTATAGAGAATATTGTGTGAGGTTGGAAGAAGTTATAGTCCAGTCGCTCTAATTTCCGGCAGCCAATCGCGTTGCAGTTCGGCTACATTTAAACGTGTGCGTCTTGTGATTCGCTTATGAAGACGTTATTCATTTCTTAAGGATCGATAAATACTTAATATAATCGCCCGCCATGTTGGCTCTTTCGTTGGCGTTCGCAGAAAGCACGCGAAGACGTTATTTGCTGCTCAATTATTTGCTGAATTACAGTGCGTTTGATTTATTATCATAGGAGCTACGACATGATAATGTTTAACGGTGTGGCAAATAGATTCCTCGTATGGTAGCTCGGGAACGTAAGAACAGAAATGGCGAACGATACTACCTACCTAGACTTTATAGAGCCTTCACTTCCTAAGACGTAAGCAAAGAGAAGTAGTCACGCCGGAAATAACAGCGTCGCGACTATAGTGTCCGAAGCTCAGAATGAAAGTAGGAAAAAAATTATTAAGCTAAGGAATTTTAGCGAAAAGTCTTCAAAACCACATTAAATTTTCTTGTTAGAATGTTTACAAAAATTAAGTTTCTTACGATATATCATACACGCAAGTGGTAGCTGCTTTTGTGGAGCTCTTCAAATCTTGAACAAATTTACAGTGAAGAATATAAAAATATATTGCACTGACAATAGAGAAAATAAGGAAACTGAAACAGGTTATCATGAACTACAAAATACAGAGGACAGTTATTAATACGAATAAATAATGTGTTCAGTATAACACCGACAAAACCAAGCGGGGTGGCTCATGCGTTCCGCACTGAACCCGCATTCGGGAGGTCCGCGGTTCAAATCCCCCGACCGACCAATCTGATTGTGGTTCTTCCGTGGTTTCCAGGGTTACTTAGGCAAATTCCGGGTTGGAATTTTAATTGCCACGGTCCATTTCCCTTCCCCTTCCCTGTATACAAACAATTTGGATTTCATATCATAATATCATTCATCTTCATCATCGCATATTCAGGTCATGACGCATGTCTTCGTCCGCTTGCAGGAGGGGCGTCCTCTCCGAAACCGTCTCTGAGTTTCAAGTCTTTCGCAATATCTGTGCCAAGATTCATTCCTTAAAAGCACTTCCGAGGGCGCTTCGACTCCTTAGAAGGGCTGTGGAGATGGATCCTGTGGCGCTTGGTCATCTTGGCGGTATGAACTTAGGCTGGAAGGGGTGTAAGGGACTCATTGGGTGAGCGGGTGAAGAATCTCATGCAGCCGGTAGGCTGGTATACCTCATTCTCATTCATCCCATAATTCGGGGTGCACAACATGCCACTGTCGAGCTGACGTGCTAAACGGTCGTCCTTAACCCGCACTTAGTCACTCAACACTCAATACTAATAACACTGGCAAGGACACTTATAAATGTACAGTCTGTTATTGTAGCCTTGATAACTCAGATGAAAGAAAAAATGCCAGGTTTAGTTATAACCAGGGAACGGATTTATATGGACTAAAAATATATGAAATATGTAAATATATATGTAGTTATTTTTACCAAAATATGGAATTAAATATGGATTTTTACCAAAATATGGAATTAAATATGGACTTAAAATTATAAAAAAATGACTATGTACGTTAAATATTGGTACATTTTAATCAAACTAAACAAAAAATATAATGGACGTACCTTATCTTCCAATGTAGTTTCAACAAAACACAATTTTTATTGTCTGTTACCATAACAATAGGTTACAAACATTTCTTTCAAGTGCTGAAAAGTGAATCTTCTTCTATTGTCTCTGAGGATAGATTTATACTGACTAAAAGAGCGTTCGACGTCACAAGAAGTAACTGGTACATAATTCAATTTCACAATGTCTGCTGGGGATAAGTCCAAGTTAATCTTCACTGTTGATTCACCACTCATCACAGCAACAACCTTTTGTAGTTCTTCATATCCAGGGTTTTTTGAAAGTACAGTGTCCACCTTAGCTCATACTGCATCTGCAACTTTACCTCTACCACGATTCAGTTGTTCCACAGTACTATTTATAATTTCAAAACTTTCAGATAGTGAAAGGTGCCTATTTTGGAGACTTTTGAGCGTTTTTATGATGCATGAAAATGTATGCTGAATGTGAGCTAAGTCATTCTTCACACTTATGTCACAGGTAACTGTTTTCGCAGTATCAATTGAGACTGCATCTTCAGAGTCCAATGCAAGGAGAACATTGTTAATAGAGTCTATATGTTCGGCATAATATTCAACTGCTTCTAGCCATGTACCCCATCTAGTTAAAATTGGCTTTGGTGGCAATGGAATTTCAGGGTACATTTCTTTCAACACGTTAACTCTACTGGGAGCTTTGAGAAATACTTTTTTCACTGATGAAATCAACAAATCTACTTTAGGGAAATTGTCTCTGACCACTTCTGCCACACGATGAAATGCATGCGCCACACAAGTAAAATGAGTCAATTTAGGATATACAACAGATAATGCTTGTCCAGCTTTGACCATATAAGGGGCAGCATCGCTAATAAAGAATAACACATTATCGTACATAATACCCTTTGGCCACAGGATACCCATAGCTTCGTTGAACAGTTTAACTATAGTTTTGTTATTGCACTTTTCTAGAACATCACAATGTAAAAGAATTCGTTCAGAATATTGTTCACTTAACAAACCGATAACTACATTACCAACAAGTCTACCTTCTTTGTCGGGAGTCTCATCAATGGAAACCCAAATTGAACTATCTTTAATTTCATCTCTTATCTTCTGTATTGTCTCATCGTAGATGGATGGAGCATACGTCTTCCTAAGTGTTGACTCATCCGGGATTGTATGTTGAGTATATTTTTCAAGGAATTCCCTGAAGACCTTATTCTTTAGTTTGTAGAGAGGAATATCAGCAGAGATGAGAGAACGGCACAGGTCGATGTTAAACTCAGATCTTACATTCGATGTTGTTGGTTGTGTTAAAAACAATTGTCTCTGCTTGGAATTTAGTTGTTTGTTGGCCTGATGTTTACTAGTTGTAATGTGTTGTTGCACCAGGAACTTTTGTGTAGATGATACTGCACACTGACACAAATTACAAAATAATATTTTATTGTCAGTTGATAAACCATCTTCTTTAAATTCTGAAATATAACTTGTTAGTTTTGATTTTAAATTGACTGAATGACGTACTTTTGGCATATTTACCGTCTTTATAGTATGATTTACAAAACTGAACCTATGTGTACTCTGACTGGCATTTAACTGTTGAGCTGCACAACTGAAGTCTGTTAAAAATTTTAAATTAAATTAATACAGTTTTGTAACTTACTTTCCCATTGTTGATAGGACTGCTAATTTTCAAATAACTCTGATGTTAAAGGGATTACTGAACATGTGTTTAAATCTCTATTGTTGAAATGTATTTTTAAAAGTTAATGGAATTTTGTTTTGTTTTATTGTTAAACCTAATATAATATGGACTGTTTTATATGAAATATGGAAAATATATGGAAATTAACGAAAATATGTACTAAACTCTAAAATATGGAAAAATATGGAAAATAAAAGTAGGATTTTTCAACCCTACACATTGTGAAACATAAAGATAATGCAAAATATAAATTATATTAGCTTTATAAGTAAATATGTATTTACATATAAATCCTTTCCCTGGTTATAACCATAGATCGGAACTTTGGCAGAATCCTTTTTAAATGTGTTAAATCTATCTTCATTTTGAAAGTAAATCTGTACGAATTATACCTTTGTGATTGAAACGTCACAGTTTTATGTTGCCCTTTTCTACCTTTTTAAATACAAATGCCTAATTAAAAAAATACATGATTTTTTTGCCTTTACTTGATTATTTATCTATTATTTATTAATTTATTATAAAAAATTGCCTACAGGTATATTTTAATTTATTTCTATAACCGCTACAATGAAAGTGACTTCACCGAATGTATGCTGTCTTTGAGTCAGTTCATATTCTCTTTGCAACAATGTCGTGCAAAAATGTATAACAGTAAGCGTTTTAATCATCGCTTATGTTTATTTGACAAGGGAACAATGAATGCAGGGTCTAACGCTATTTTTAACAGTTATTTTTCTTTCAGTTTTCAATGCGACATTGTTGTAGCTAGCTAAATATTTCATATCGCAACATATCAGTACAACCAAACACAAAAATGCACTTTCAAAGACTACTGGGAAGAAGATTTCTTTGCTTCCAACAGTAATTGCAACATCGAGTCGAAAATCTCAATTTGCATTCGACTTTTTTTTTCCTCGCTGTTATTTATACTCGCTTTAACATCTTTGGTCATATCGCGAGTTAATCTATGGTTGAAATCCGAAGGCCTGTGTAATATTGTTGAGACTGGTTCTATTGTTGTGAACTAGATGGCGACTGTATATATGTTACTGATTTGTTATGAATATGATTTCGGTGATGAATGAGGACGGTGATTTTCAGGGACGTTGTGGCCCGAATTTCCTGGCATTTGCCTTACGGTTGAGGAAAAACCCTGAAAAACCTCAACCAGGAAACTCAACCCGACCGGGAATCGAACCCGGGCCCTCTCCGTAAGAGACCAGCTTGCTGACCCTTAAACCACAGAGGTGGTCGCATTCGACTTATGTAAATCTTTTCTTGCTGCCGAAATCTCTTTGTGGAAAGTGCAAATTTGTGGGTCTAGTAAATGTGATTTATTGCGTATTTTAGCTATTTATAATGCCTCTTTGCCTGCCTATTTTAGCTTTTATGATGCCTTTTTGCCTGCCTATTGTAGCTATTTATGATGCCTTTTTGCCTGCCTAGTTTAGCTATTTATGGTGCCTTTTTGCCTGCTGCCTATTTTAGCTATTTATGATGCCTTTTTGCCTGCCTATTTTAGCTATTAATGATGCATTTTTGCCTGCATATTTTAGCTATTTATGATGCCTTTCTGCCTGCTGCCTATTTTAGCTATTTATGATGCCTTTTTGCCTGCTGCCTATTTTAGCTATTTATGATGCCTTTTTGCCTGCCTGTTTTAGCTATTTATGATGCCTTTCTACCTGCCTATTTTAGCTATTTATGATGAATTTTTGCCTGCCTATTTTAGCTATTTATGATGCCCTTCTCCCTGCCTATTTTAGCTATTTATGATGTCATTCTGCCTGCCTATTTTAGCTATTTATGATGCCTTTCTGCCTGCCTATTTTAGCTATTTATGATGCCTTTCTGCCTGAATATTTTAGCTATTTATGATGCATTTTTGACTGCCTATTTTAGCTATTTATGATGCCTTTTTGCCTGCCTGTTTTAGCTATATATGATGCCTTTCTGCCTGCCTATTTTAGCTATTTATGATGCCTTTCTGCCTGCCTATTTTAGCTATTTATGATGCCTTTCTGCCTGCCTATTTTAGATATTTATGATGCCTTTCTGCCTGCCTATTTTAGTTATTTATAATGTCTTTTTGCCTGCCCGTTTTAGCTATTTATGATGCCTTTCTGCCTGCCTATTTGAGCTATTTATGATGCATTTTTGCCTGCCTATTTGAGCTATTTATGATGCATTTTTGCCTGCCTATTTTAGCTATTTATGATGCCTTTCTGCCTGCCTATTTTAGCTATTTATGATGCCTTTCTGCCTGCCTATTTTAACTATTTATGATGCATTTTTGCCTGCCTAGTTTAGCTATTTATGATGCCTTTCTGCGTGCCTATTTTAGCTATTTATGATGCCTTTTTGCCTGCCTGTTTTAGCTAATTATGATGCCTTTCTGCCCGCCTACTTTAGCTATTTATGATGCCTTTCTGCCTGCCTATTTTAGCTATTTATGATGCCTTTCTGCCTGCCTATTTTAGATATTTATGATGCCTTTCTGCCTGCCTATTTTAGCTATTTATAATGTGTTTTTGCCTGCCTGTTTTAGCTATTTATGATGCCTTTCTGCCTGCCTATTTGAGCTATTTATGATGCATTTTTGCCTGCCTATTTTAGCTATTTATGATGCCTTTCTGCCTGCCTATTTTAGCTATTTATGATGCCTTTCTGCCTGCCTATTTTAGCTATTTATGATGCCTTTCTGCCTGCCTATTTTAGCTATTTATGATGCCTTTTTGCCTGCCTGTTTTAGCTATTTATGATGCCTTTCTGCCTGCCTATTTTAGCTATTTATGATGTCTTTTTGCCTGCTGCCTATTTTAGCTATTTATGATGCCTTTCCGCCTGCCTATTTGAGCTATTTATGATGAATTTTGCCTGCCTATTTTAGCTATTTATGAAGCGTTTCTGCCTGCCTGTTTTAGCTATTTATGATGCCTTTCTGCCTGCCTATTTTAGCTATTTATGATGCCTTTCTGCCTGCCTACTTTAACTATTTATGATGCATTTTTGCCTGCCTATTTTAGCTATTTATGATGCCTTTCTGCCTGCCTATTTTAGCTATTTATGATGCCTTTCTGCCTGCCTATTTTAGCTATTTATGATGCCTTTTTGCCTGCCTGTTTTAGCTATTTATGATGCCTTTCTGCCTGCCTATTTTAGCTATTTATGATGTCTTTTTGCCTGCTGCCTATTTTAGCTATTTATGATGCCTTTCCGCCTGCCTATTTGAGCTATTTATGATGCATTTTGCCTGCCTATTTTAGCTATTTATGAAGCGTTTCTGCCTGCCTGTTTTAGCTATTTATGATGCCTTTCTGCCTACCTATTTTAGCTATTTATGATGTCTTTTTGCCTGCTGCCTATTTTAGCTATTTATGATGCCTTTCTGCCTGCCTATTTTAGCTATTTATGATGCCTTTGTGCCTGCCTACTTTAACTATTTATGTTGCATTTTTTTCCTGCCTATTTTAGCTATTTATGATGCCTTTCTGCCTGCCTATTTTAGCTATTTATGATGCATTTTTGCCTGCCTATTTTAGCTATTTATGATGCCTTTTTGCCTGCCTGTTTTAGCTATTTATGACGCCTTTCTGCCTGCCTATTTTAGCTATTTATGATGTCTTTTTGCCTGCTGCCTATTTTAGTTATTTATGATGCCTTTCTGCCTGCCTATTTTAGCTATTTATGTTGCATTTTTGCCTGCCTATTTTAGCATTTATGAAGCGTTTCTGCCTGCCTGTTTTAGCTATTTATGATGCCTTTCTGCCTACCTATTTTAGCTATTTATGATGTCTTTTTGCCTGCTGCCTATTTTAGCTATTTATGATGCCTTTTTGCCTGCCTGTTTTAATGATTCATAATGCCTAAACTTCCTGTCTCTGGTTATAACTTATAAGTATGGCACGAACTACGTAATCTATGCAGAACCGTGCTGTTAGCAGACGTCAAGTGTGCCTACCTGAAGATGGAGTGGCGGGCGGCGACGCCGGAGCGCAGGATGAGCAGCGTGGGGTTGAGCGGCGGCGCCTTGAGGATGGCGGCCAGGTCGCGGCGCAGCAGCATGCCGGAGGCCGCCGCGTGGTCCGCCAGCACCGTGAAGGAGTGCCAGTGCGTGGCCAGCAGCAGCGCCCGCACCGCCTCCAGCATCTCGCGCACCGACGGCTCCAGCCGCACCTCCAGCGGACTCATCTCCTGCACACACCAACGATCACACTCCATGTAATGGTTACCATGCTGTACTTGCCTCCGGGTCAGTCCTATACAAGTACGATAAACCTTTAGGCGGGAAAAACCCTAACAAACAAACCACATTTAAAATTTATATATTGGTAATGGATTGGGTAGATTGCAAGTTGAAGGGAGGGTAAACACCCCTAGTACTTTGGAACTAGTTTTAGTAGTTTTAAATTGCAGTGTGTTCATTAAACAATAAAATAATTTTTATTTATTTATTTATTTATTTATTTATTTATTTATTTCGAATATTAATGTGCAAAACAACAGCACAAAGCCAATTACAGTTTAGCACAAAATAAAAGCCAAAAAATAAACAGAACAAATGATTATGATAATAAATGACAGAAAATGGCAGTGAGATGAAATACAATCAATATAATGGTCAACATTAACCATTTACCAAATGCAACAAAATAAATGGCAATATCTAACAAATAATAAAAGATATTAAATAACAAGTAAGGATATATCATGCATAAGTAAAATCAAATCAGATCTTGCAAATTAGCGATTTTAATACACATGGCTATTGGAGAAAGGGATTTAAATAATTTAGTGAAGAAAATTCTTTGACCACGAAAACCTTTCACGGGAATTCTAAGGTAGGTGTTATGTATAAAAGAATCGCAATCAATCAAGCTTTATTAGAGAAAGTGTAATCAATATCCTGACGTCTCGAATACAGACTGGTACAGTTAAAATATTTACTAGATAGTTCATAATTTAAAGAAGAGGAGTGGGTACAAATCTGAACGCATAAAGAGAAATGAATTTTCTTTGGATATTTTCTAGTTTAGCTGAATCAGTAGAAGTAATAGAGTTCCACGCAACAGATGCATATTCTAATTTAGACCTTATTAAAGCATGACATAATGTAAGTAGTGTATCAGGAGAGGAAAATGAATAAGTAATAGACCTAATGAGACCAAGCATTCTTAGTGACTGATTAAATAAATGATCAACATGGTCATGAAAGTACAATTTAGAATTAAGATATATACCTAGATCCTTTATACAGTCCTTCCTGATTATGGCGGCATTCAATAACGAACAGTTGAACTTTAATAATAATAATAATAATAATAATAATAATAATAATAATAATAATAATAATAATAATAATAATAATATAATAATAATTATAATAATAAAATAATAATTATAATTGTAATAATGAAAATTATTATCATTATTATTATTGTTATTATTATTATTATTATTCTTATTATTATTATTATTATTATTGTTATTATTATTATTATTATTAATTTTAGCTGGAAGAGTTAAGGTCGTAAGATCTTCTCTTCCATTCAATCTGAAAAAAAAGTATACTTACTACGTATTAATGAACTTACAAGCTAAAAAAACACAACAATTTGACTTCGATAAAAGTTACGTGTTACTTATCAATTAGGTAGAGGCGAAACATCACACCATATTTTATCGGAGTGTGAAGCCGCAGAAGCTCTGAGGAAACGATTTTCATTACATCTAGCAGGGGGCACTTGGTAACATACGATTTATTAAATAACGCTAAATTCTGTGCGAGTGTGGGAAAATTTATGGCGAAAGTTCGACAGCTGAGAGTGGAACTGGCCGAGGGGGAGGGGACCGAGGAAATAAGGGGAACAGTTATTTATTAGTGTTGTAATAAGTAGTATCAACATTGAGCGAATAAGGTAATTAGGGGATAACAACCATTTTGTATTTATGTTTTTTTTTTCTATTTGTTTTTTTATTGCGCGTGTAAATGTTTTTTGTCTTACCTTGATATTTATTATTTGGATTATTTATTACAATTTTAATAAGGAATTGAATGTTTCATTGTGTTTTTTCTTTCATGTCTTACATTTATTATTATTATTATTATTATTATTATTATTATTATTATTATTATTATTATTATTATTATTATTATTATTATTATTGTTGTTGTGAAATTTGGTATGAAGTTAGATTAGTTATAATTGTGATAATTAATGATAACGGAAGTAATAATAACAATTATTGTTGTTTTACTATTTTATTACTGGTAATATTCTTTTCATTTTCTTTGAAGATTCAAACTGTGCATAGTTAGAGCACGAATGGCCGTACAGACTCGTGCGAAGGCTCTTGTGTACATGAGTTCGTATAATTGTGTATCAATAAATGCACTTCATTCGTTCATACTTACCAATTAAACAGTAAAATACTATGACCTATTAATTAAATAATGAAATACAAATTGTGAAGCAGAATTAAACTAAAATACATAGAATGTAAATATATTTGAAATAATGTTAGATAATAGAGATTATTATGAGACAACTGTGGAAATAACGGCGTTATGACGATACATGTAAAAAGAAAGAAGTTACCATATAGTGATTGACCGTTTAAGTCAGTATGATTAGAGTTAATTTTTAATTTAATTTAATTTAATTTAATTTAATTAATTTATTTAATACTTGAGCTACATTAGGCATTGCAACCCGAAAGAGCAGAAGCTCGTGCTCGGGCGCAGTTCCGATCAGTTATACAAAATATATCACAAAATTAAGAGAGTTCATTGAGCACAATAACAATAAATGGTAAAATACATACAGCATGTAATAAGAGGGTCTATATACAAATAGAAAATACAAAAGTAGATAAATATTAGAGTATCAATTTTTAACTCAATTAGCTTAAACAATTAAATAATTAATCTGATTTGTTTCTTAAATCTATGTGTGTTAAGTGTACTTAGCTCAGGGTAAGCTCTAATTAATGCATCATATATTTTGGGTCCAAAATTTCTGCTGTGTTTTAGTCCAGCAGTTGTGTGGCATTTGGGAGTATTTAGAAAGAAACTGTAGTTTTGTCTCGTATGGTGTTCGTGAGGATCAAATTTAAATTTATTGTGGTTTTTATGGAAGTAAATCAGCAATGTTTGTTTATAAATTTGTTCTAGATTTGATACACCAAATTCCTGAAAAATTAATTTTGTTTGGTAATCGAAAGGTTTATA
This sequence comes from Periplaneta americana, assembly GCF_040183065.1. Classification (NCBI taxonomy): domain Eukaryota; kingdom Metazoa; phylum Arthropoda; class Insecta; order Blattodea; family Blattidae; genus Periplaneta; species Periplaneta americana. The sequence continues at coordinate 144,483,416 of NC_091118.1, forward strand.
TAGACAAATTTTGATAATTCTTTTTTGGAGCAAATTTAAAGGATGGAGAATTCGATTTTGCCATTCCTCCCCAACCTAAAATACCATACTGAATTGCTAAGAAGGTTATCGTTTAAGCTATTTTTGAAAATGTTCGCACCAAAACATGACATTCTCTCATCCCTTTCACTACTTAACTCAGGCACGCGCAAGGGATAAACCCTTAGCTGAGTTGCCAATTCTTGAAGTCATTGTGATATGCAAAATGTTCCTGTTTCTTTCTTCCTTTCTTTCTTTTTTCTTTCCTTTTTCCTTCCTTTCTTCCTTCCTACTTTCTTTCCTTTTTCCTTTCTTTCTTTCTTCCTGTCTTTCCTTTTTCCTTTCTTTCTTCCCTCCTTTCTCTCCTTTTCCTTTCTTTTCTTCCTTTCTTTCCTTTTTCCTTTCTTTCTTTCTTTCTTCCTTTCTTACCTTTTCCCTTTCTTTCTTTCTTCCTTTCTTTCTTTTTTCCTTTCTTTCTTCCTTTCTTTCTTCATTTCTTTCTCTCTTTCTTCCTCCCTTTCTTTCATTTTTCTTTTCTTTCTTTCCTTTTTCCTTTCTTTCTTCCTTTCTTTCTCTCTTTCTTCCTCCCTTTCTTTCATTTTTCTTTTCTTTCTTTCTTCCCTATTTTCTTCCTTCCTTTCTTCCTTTTTCCTTTCTTTCTTTCCTTTTCCCTTTCTTCCTTTCTTTCCTTCCTTTTTCCTTTCTTTCTTCCCTCCTTTCTCTCCTTTTCCTTTCTTTCTTTTCTTTTTCCTTTCTTTCCTTTTTTCTTTCTTTCTTCCTTCCTTTCTTTCTTCCTTTCTTCCTTCCTTTCTTTCTTCCTTTCTTCCTTCCTTTCTTTCCTTTTTCCTTTCCTTCTTTCTTTCTTTCCTTCCTTTTCCTTTCTTTCTTTCTTCCTTTCTTTCCTTTTCCCTTTCTTTCTTTCCTTTTTCCTTTCTTTCTTCCTTTCTTTCCTTTTTCCTTTCTTTCTCTCTTTCTTCCTCCCTTTCTTTCATTTTTCTTTTCTTTCTTTCTTCCTTATTTTCTTCCTTCCTTTCTTTCCTTTTTCCTTTCTTTCTCTCTTTCTTCCTCCCTTTCTTTCATTTTTCTTTTCTTTCTTTCTTCCTTATTTTCTTCCTTCCTTTCTTCCTTTTTCCTTTTTTCTTTCTTTCTCCGTTTTTATCTTTCCTCTAGTATCCAGTTACAAATCATTGTGGCGCAGGGGAGGGAGGATATTTGAATCGACACTTCACTTCTAGATAATTGCGGGCCTTCCTGAATGTGGGATTGACACGACGTAGGTCCGCCGCAGTGACATCCCAGGGCAGTCACAAGACAACGGTTAACCATCCAGTCTCCTAGGCGAAAGATAAATATCTTCCATTGCATTTCGGAAGAATCGAACCACGGGTTGCTTGGATGGGCAGCGCATGAACTACCTTACAGCCACCAAGGCGGACGACATTCCTCACAGACCCAAATTCCCTGCAAGGACGAGCTATCGGATACCTTTCAATTGATTCTTTTCCCCTTCCCCGTTCCTTCATTGTCATGATCAACTGATACTTTTTGCTTTTGTTCACATTTATTCAGTCTTTGTTCTTCAATTTTTTGAATTTATAAATATGTTAGAAAATATTTTCACCCATTAAAATAAACGAAAAGAATTACAAACGTTTTCTATTCTATTTTAATTTATAAATATTCTCTTTGTGGTGCAATTTATGATTACGATCTCATGACGAAAATCATTAATGGGAACTGGAAGAAGGCTTAACATGCAGACGCTCTACGTTACATTCAATGAAGTTAAGCGAACAGAATCAAATAATTCTTTCCCATTTCGGCTGCTCTGAAACAGCAGAGAGGAAATCGAATTTCCACCGGCGGATAATGTAATGCGTCCATAAATGACTCTACAATTTCCTTCCCCTTTATTGCTCATGACGACTGAAATCTTTGACAGATTGGATTTACTATGATCTGCAGCTTACTTTATTACCCCTGGCGAAGAATTCAATTGGTATACAATTTCGATAAAAAGAGCCACAGAATTCATGGTCATATTCACATGTCATCAATAAAAAAAAGTTTCAAAGCGAAAGTGGAAATGGTGAATGCTTTTTATATTCTGATATAATAACATAAATTTTAACTCTGTCTGAAAATTACATTCACTGCCAATATTAGGAGAATTTATATGTCATATTTTCTCTTTAAAAATACATTTTAATGGATGAAAAACACGTCACTAAAATTGTTCTTGTCAACTTTACGCAATGAAAGTCTCAAATTAAAAATTCATGCGTGATTAACATAGAAAATATTCAGAAATATCAAACACAGAGTGGTACTGTGGTTATAGCAGAAGTATTTAAGGTTGATAGACATGGTAATATGAAGCAACATAGGATTGGTGCCCATGTCACACATAGGTTGTACCTGAATGCAAATTATGAGCTGTTCAATATAATGGAGATGGAGGATGACACACACACTTCCCATATGAGCTTTATGAGTTTCTAAACAATATAGTTTTTACCAAGACCCTTAATATATTGAATGTTCCCTTGGACTAATATTTACGGGACATTAGGCTGATCAGTATCAGTAACCTTTACATGAAACTACGAGTCAAAGTCAGGATAGCAGAAGAAATGTCTGAAGGAAGATTACGTCAAGGATGCTCTTTATCATATATGGTAAAGGTTGGTAATACTGTGATACGAGTAATATTGTGATAGTCCTTTTTGAGAATTTATTACAATTTTACTGATTTTTTATAGTAACTGAGATATAAAAATAAATGAATTTCACTAAATTCTTGCAGACGAATAGTGTAAGGGCCATAAGGGCAATTTGTTTACAGATTTTCCTCAGTAAATTAAATCGTTTATAAAAATTAAAAAAAATATATATATTATCTCCAAATGATAACACTTTTTAAAGAAGTCAGATGTTGATTCAAAAATTTGCTTCTTCTCGTTATCTACTTCCAAAGGCTGGTCATTGCAAGTCTCACTCGAATGGTGGAATCCAAAATGCACCCCATCTTCCTATTGCGGTCAATTGCAATTATGTCTACTCTTGTATGAATCTAATTGGAAGCGACATAGTGAACGTCTTCATAAACGTCTAGTTTGCTGTTGTTAATCTTGATGGCAGATGCTATTTTGCTCTTTATCAAGTGATGCCTGGTGTTTCGGAACAACTCTACATTATTATTATTATTATTATTATTATTATTATTATTATTATTATTATTATTATTATTAATCACCTTCTCACGTGATCAGTATGGAGTAAAAAATGGTTATAATATCTTATTTAACGACGCATTGAACTGTAGAGATTTATGCAGCATCGAAATTTAACATGGTCGAGAAATGGAAAAAACAAAATTAATTCTTGGAGTCCTTTATGAGGGATAGGTTTTTTTATGTGCCGAAAACCTATATTATACTTAATTTGTTCATCATTTCATTTATTGTAACTGATGAACCTGAAATCAGCATTAAAAACTTTAAGATGTGAAAAAAGTCAACAGTTATACAATTTCTCGGTGAGATGAGGTGAGGCCGAGGATTTGCTATAGATTATCTCAGATGTGCTTTACGGTTGGGGAAAACCTCGGAAAAAACAACTACAGTAGAGCGTCTCGTTTAGGCACAGTTAAAACGTAAACGAAGTGCAGGCAACATGTGGGAGGACGAGCCGTACGATAAACACGAGGGATGCACAAGGTTTTAGTTACAACATTTATGGCGGAGCATTAATTGAAATTATATTTTCCGAAAACACACAAAACAAAAGAACACAAACTGCATAACGTTATCATATACACATTTTAACAGACAAGCAATTGTAATGTTCAAATAATTCAATATAACAAATCAAATTTTGCTACCTATATGATGTTGCTTTAAAGCGGCATTTTTTTACGGTTATAAAGTCTATTCTCTGTATGACTAATATAATATCACCGCCTTCTGTGGCCGAATTAACAAAACTACAGTATATTGGTCTACCTGAAAAAATTTAACTTTGAGAAGGGATAATAATGTTTAGGAAATAGTGTTGATACTTCAGATCAATATACTGTGGTTGTGTTAATTCGGCCGCAGAAAATGGTGGTATTATGTTAAACATAAATAGAGAATGAATTTCATGACCGTAAAAAATGCTGCTTGAAAGCAACATCATATAAGTAGCAAAATTTGATTTGTTATATTGAATTATTTCAACGTTACAATTGCTTGTCTATTAAAATGTATATATGAGGCGTTTAGTTGGAAAATCAGGTACATCACTAAAACATAATTTTTCAGTATGAAGGAAAAACGTTTGCAAGAAACAAAGGATTTGCAACCAATAACTATTCTTTCATCATACAGATCCATGTGATGTATCTGGCTTTTGAGCATAACAGTGCTATACCAGTTGTAGAATCATATGAAGATATGAAATATAACATTAACTCATTTTCGAAAAAAAAAAAATGATGTATCTGATTTTGCAACTACACGCCTCATATGATAATGTTATGCAATTGTATTCTTTTGTATGGTACGTTTTTGGAAAATATCATCATTATCATCATTATCACCATCATCATCCTTCACGAATTAGGCCTCTGTAGACCTGTTTCGGCCCCATCTACCAGTCTTCTAAAAGGTCTTCCTGGTCGACGATGTCCTCTAGGTTTATACTGCATCATAATTTTTGGGATGCTTGAATTTTCCATTCTTCTTACATGATCTAGCCAATTGAATTTGTATCTGCTGATTTTTTCTTCTACTGACTCTACTTCTAATTGTTCTAAAATTTCTTCATTCCTTTTTCGGTCTAAAAGAGTATATCCTGCTGTCCTCCTGAAAAATTTCATTTCCGTTGCTTTGATTCTGTTCATATCTTTTTTCTTTAATGTCCAAATCTCGCTTCCGTATAAAAGGGAGGGTAATGCTAGTGTATTATATATTTTTATTCTTGTAGATTTTTGTACTAATTTAGCTTTTAATGTATTGTTTATTATTCCTAGAATTTGTGTAAATTTTTTGGAAAATATAATTTCAATTAAAGCTTCGCCATAAATGTTGTAACTACAACCTTGTGCATCCCTCGTGTTTATCGTACGGCTCGTACTCCCCCCCACACGTTACCTGCATTTTGTTTAAGTTTTCACTGTGCCTAAACGAGACGCTCTACTGTAGATAATCAGCCCAAGCGGGACAAGCAAGCGAGTCTGCGGACTGGGCTAAGCTGGTAGTTCTACAAAAATATACAATACATAGCAAGCAGATTAGTTCATTGTTCAAGCATAAACAATTCATCATAGCATTTCCTTCCTTCCTGGAGGAAGTCTGACAAAATATTTTATAGTCCTTAAAATTCGAACGCCCAAGGCCGGGTTTGAATCCCAGAACCATAGATCAAATAGTAATTGCAACGACTATGGAATAAGTTCATCATTTAAGGCAATAAAACTATAGGTCAAAACATACAGACACACCGAGTATCCATGGAACTCAGCTAAGTCTTCATTTCTCTTCCGAGTATTGAAAACAGATCTATTGGATTCGTAGGAGCAAACATCACCACAGCGAGGGGTCTTTATAGCGAATTCTTGTGTTTCAGATGTCTCTACAATATTAGGAAATGCAAAAGTTTTATCTGCGGTCGTAATCCATTAAGAGTGTTTGCTGGTTCCGATATTACACACATTTAAAAACAAGAGGAATGCTGCAAAATAATTGATGAACCGCTCTGAAGTTCATGTTCAAAACAATAGCTTTGCAAACTGTTTTGGCACTTTGTATAAACATCATTAACTTTTAATTTTATTTTAGAATCACAAATCTACGCATCCAGCAGTTAATGTCACATATTGCAGTGCCATTAATCTTCAAAGTAAAAAATTAAAAAAAAAAAAAAGAAAAAAAAGAAAAACCCGTTCTGCATTGAATCTGCAATATGGAGGCACAGTTAACTGATGTTTGAACGGGACATACATATAACGCCTAAAATGATAGAGTCAACACTAATGGATTTGAACTGCGTATGAAATCTATAATGCATATTTTAAATTGAGAGCAATCGAATCCAAAGTATACGAGCAGAAGAATAGTTGAATAACATTCTACACTTGCATCTTCCTACTAGGCCTACTTTGTTTTCGTCATGGCTAAGAATAAGTTAGTTTCGAAAAACTATTGTCATAGATATTTCTGAGCTCTAAAATTATTGTTGTCTGACTGAGCTCTCGACAGGCTCTGTAATTAGAATTGCGGTAGAGACTGATTCACTCGACTTTGGATAATAATGTAATTATTGAATAAATGTTCACTTCCTTCGAAATTCCCATTTAAAGCAAAGTTAAAAAGTCGTATTTAGTTTTAATTTTCGAAGCATACATTTCGATAATTCTGTGGTGTTTGGTCAGAACATGGTAACTCCAAAAATGACCTTTTTTAGCTAAAAAAAAAGTTAATTGTTTCGAGCGGCCTGAAACAGTTTGTTTGTTGGCTACTCATAACAGTTCCTGTGGTATTTTAGGGATAATTCCAAGGCTACTCAACTTGTCGCAAAACAACATTAATAAGCCTACTCCTGGTCTAGTTGCCTCATGTACTTTTAATATAATGGAAAAATTCAAGATGGCATAAATTACACAAGTAAATACGGTATATTATTTGACAACATTGTATCAACTGTGTGGTTATTTAGCGTCGATGAAGTTGGTAGTAAAGAATACCTGGTGATGGCGAATTACATGTTTGGGTTTTCTGCCGAGGCTTTCCCCAACTTTTAGGGCAGATATGTTCAGCGCGGGTAATTCCAGCCTTTAAACGAGGTACAATAGTGACATAGAATATCTTTCAAGTGTGTGTCTCGCATGCGATTCTGAGATTCTACGTCACTGTTGCACCTTGTTTAAAGGATAGAAATGCCCACGCTGAACATGCCTGTTTTAGGGGAATGTGAGGTATACCCATGGAAAATTCTCGGCATCATTATATCATTCGCTGAGCCTATCATTAATTCCTTCGACACTATAATAGCCCAGATTATATAGTAGCGTTGAATAATAATAATAATAATAATAATAATAATAATAATAATAATAATAATAATAATGATAATAACAATAAAAATAATAACATCAATCAGCTCCATTATTGACTCCTAATGACCTGTTTTAGCTGCAGTTTTAAATTCCTCTCTCCATATATTTAAGAATCGATTTGAAATGAGTCGATGAAGTAACTTGTTCATATAGTAGCCCTATATTTACCATCAGAGCCGCAGAGAACGTAAAAACTCTTAAGGCTGGTCCACAATAATCCGGAAACGGAAACAACAATGAGAACGAGAACTGAAACGGAAATATTGTTAAAATAAATGTATTTAAATGTGAGCATTCATACCTCAACTGCGGTGCCGCGATATATGGATGACTCAGTATTAATAAAAACAATGTAACATTATATCACTTGAAATAAATATATAGGATAATTATGGAACCATGATAGAAAAAACTGAAGTTCCTAGAGAATTCTTTCCCAAAACATTCTTTGTTCATTGCGAATTCCACCAAGGCACTCGAAAATTTAATGTCGGGTCGACAGCTTGAAAATATTACGATGTCCCCGCAATAATAATAATAATAATAATAATAATAATAATAATAATGATAATGATAATAATATAATAATAATAATAATAATAATAATAATAATAATAATAATGAGAGAGAAATAACTCGTCCGGCCATAATTAAGGATGGCCACGAGGATCCAGAAATTAATAGCAAATAAATATAATTAATTAAATATGAATATTATTATAAAATAAAATGTAATAGGCCTAATTAAGCACCATTGATTATCAATTATAAAATAAAATCTTAGAAGATGACTATAAAATTATACTTATAAATAAAAGATTTTATTTAAAATTAGCATATCCTTAATTAAGGCCTTCTGAGTGGTATAAATGAAACTGCATAATCTGCAGGGAATCTTTAAGAATTTGAGAGATGATTTTTTGAATTTCAAAAGATGATACTGATCACTGTTTTAAAAAATTATATGTAAATTTTGGTAAAGAACTCCGAGCACCAAAAAATAAACCTGTCACTGACCAATTGAAGAGAGGGATGTTATACTTGGCACTAAGGTAGGGAATACAAGGTTCATAAATGGCCCTCTTTTCCTGATAAACCTGATGAGCTTGGTTTAGATCTCTCTCCATGCGTATAGTTGGATCTATGATAATAGCCTTTTGTTGTTGCCTGTCAATACTTTATTGCCAGAACAAAGGTACATGTTGATT